>NW_027454966.1:0-51173 GCF_040206685.1 Ascaphus truei | reverse complement strand
CCTTTCCCTGCGTCCCCCATCATACGGTGTCTCCCCCCTACCCACAATCCTACATACCCTTTCCCTGCGTCCCCGATCATACTGTGTCTCCTCCCCTACCCACAATCCTACATACCCTTTCCCTGCGTCCCCCATCATACGGTGTCTCCCCCTACCCACAATCCTACATACCCTTTCCCTGTGCCCCCGATCATACTGTCTCCTCCCCAACCCACAATCCTACATACCCTTTCCCTGCGTCCCCGATCATACTGTGTCTCCTCCCCTACCCACAATCCTACATACCCTTTCCCTGCGTCCCCCATCATACTGTGTCCACCCCCCTACCCACAATCCTACATACCCTTTCCCTGCATCCCCCATCATACTGTGTCTCCCCCCTACCCACAATCCTACATACCCTCCCCCTGTGCCCCCGATCATACTGTGTCTCCCCCCTACCCACAATCCTACATACCCTTTCCCTGCGTCCCCGATCATACTGTCTCTCCCCCCTACCCACAATCCTACATACCCTTTCCCTGCGTCCCCGATCATACTGTCTCTCCCCCCTACCCACAATCCTACATACCTTTTCCCTGCGGTCCCCCATCATACGGTGTCTCCCCCCTACCCACAATCCTACATACCCTTTCCCTGCGTCCCCGATCATACTGTCTCTCCCCCCTACCCACAATCCTACATACCCTTTCCCTGCATCCCCCATCATACTGTCTCTCCCCCCTACCCACAATCCTACATACCCTTTCCCTGCGTCCCCCATCATACGGTGTCTCCCCCCTACCACAATCCTACATACCCTTTCCCTGCGTCCCATCATACTGCATCCTCCTCCCCTACCCACAATCCTACATACCCTTTCCCTGCGTCCCCGATCATACTGTGTCTCCCCCCTACCCACAATCCTACATACCCTTTCCCTGCGTCCCCGATCATACTGTGTCTCCCCCCTACCCACAATCCTAACATACCCTTTCCCTGCGTCCCGATCATACGTGTCTCCCCCCTACCCACAATCCTACATACCCTTTCCCTGCGTCCCCATCATACTGTCTCCTCCCTACCCACAATCCTACAAACCCTTTCCCTGCGTCCCCGATCATACTGTGTCTCCCCCCTACCCACAATCCTACATACCCTTTCCCTGCGTCCCGATCATACTGTGTCTCCTCCCTACCCACAATCCTACATACCCTTTCCCTGCGTCCCCGATTATACTGCGTCTCCTCCCCTACCCACAATCCTACATACCCTTTCCCACTGCGTCCCCCCGATCATACTGTGTCTCCCCCCTACCCACAATCCTACATACCCTTTCCCTGCGTCCCCCATCATACTGTGTCTCCCCCCTACCCACAATCCTACATACCCTTTCCTGCGTCCCCGATCATACTGTGTCCTCCTCCCTACCCACAATCCTACATACCCTTCCCCTGCTCCCCGATCATACTGTGTCTCCTCCCCTACCCACAATCCTACATACCCTTTCCCTGCGTCCCCCATCATACGGTGTCTCCCCCCTACCCACAATCCTACATACCCTTTCCCTGCGTCCCCGATCATACTGTGTCTCCCCCCTACCCACAATCCTACATACCCTTTCCCTGCGTCCCCCATCATACTGTGTCTCCCCCCTACCCACAATCCTACATACCCTTTCCCTGCGTCCCCATCATACTGTGTCTCCTCCCCTACCCACAATCCTACATACTGTACCCTTTCCCTGCGTCCCCTATCATACTGTGTCTCCTCCCTACCCACAATCCTACATACCCTTTCCCTGCGTCCCCGATCATACTGTGTCTCCACCCTACCCACAATCCTACATACCCTTTCCCTGCGTCCCCCATCATACGGTGTCTCCCCCTACCCACAATCCTACATACCCTTTCCCTGCGTCCCCGATCATACTGTCTCTCCCCCCTACCTACAATCCTACATACCCTTTCCCTGCGTCCCCCATCATACTGTGTCTCCCCCCTACCCACAATCCTACATACCCTTTCCCTGCGTCCCCGATCATACTGTCTCTCCCCCCTACCCACAATCCTACATACCCTTTCCCTGCGTCCCCCATCATACTGTCTCTCCCCCCTACCCACAATCCTACATACCTTTTCCCTGCGTCCCCCATCATACTGTGTCTCCTCCCTACCCACAATCCTACATACCCTTTCCCTGCGTCCCCCATCATACTGCATCTCCTCCCCTACCCACAATCCTACATACCCTTTCCCTGCGTCCCCGATCATACTGTGTCTCCCCCCTACCCACAATCCTACATACCCTTTCCCTGCGTCCCCGATCATACTGTGTCTCCCCCCTACCCACAATCCTACATACCCTTTCCCTGCGTCCCCGATCATACTGTGTCTCCCCCCTACCCACAATCCTACATACCCTTTCCCTGCGTCCCCATCATACTGTGTCTCCTCCCTACCCACAATCCTACAAACCCTTTCCCTGCGTCCCCGATCATACTGTGTCTCCCCCCTACCCACAATCCTACATACCCTTTCCCTGCGTCCCCGATCATACTGTGTCTCCTCCCTACCCACAATCCTACATACCCTTTCCCTGCGTCCCCGATCATACTGCGTCTCCTCCCCAACCCACAATCCTACATACCCTTTCCCTGCGTCCCCGATCATACTGTGTCTCCCCCTTACCCACAATCCTACATACCCTTTCCCTGCGTCCCTGATCACACTGTGTCTCCCTCCTACCCACAATCCTACATACCCTTTCCCTGCGTTCCCGATCATACTGTGTCTCCCCCCTACCCACAATCCTACATACCCTTTCCCTGCGTCCCCGATCATACTGTGTCTCCTCCCTACCCACAATCCTACATACCCTTTCCCTGCGTCCCCATCATACTGTGTCTCCTCCCTACCCACAATCCTACATACCCTTTCCCTGCGTCCCCCATCATACTGTGTCTCCCCCTACCCACAATCCTACATACCCTTTCCCTGTGCCCCCCATCATACTGCGTCTCCTCCCCTACCCACAATCCTACATGCCCTTTCCCTGCGTCCCCGATCATACTGTGTCTCATCCCCTACCCACAATCCTACATACCCTTTCCCTGCGTCCCCCCATCATACTGTGTCTCCCCCTACCCACAATCCTACATACCCTTTCCCTGTGTCCCCGATCATACTGTGTCTCCCCCCTACCCACAATCCTACATACCCTTTCCCTGCGTCCCCCATCATACTGCGTCTCCTCCCCTACCCACAATCCTACATACCCTCCCCCTGTGCCCCCGATCATACTGTGTCTCCCCCCTACCCACAATCCTACATACCCTTTCCCTGCGTCCCCCATCATACTGTGTCTCCCCCCTACCCACAATCCTACATACCCTTTCCCTGCGTCCCCGATCATACTGTGTCTCCTCCCCTACCACAATCCTACATACCCTTTCCTGCGTCCCCATCATACTGTGTCTCCCCCCTACCCACAATCCTACATACCCTTTCCCTGCGTCCCCGATCATACTGTGTCTCCTCCCCTACCCACAATCCTACATACCCTTTCCCTGCGTCCCGATCATACTGTGTCTCCCCCCTACCCATAATTCTACATACCCTTTCCCTGCGTCCCGATCATACTGTCTCCCCCCCTACCCACAATCCTACATACCCTTTCCCTGCGTCCCCCATCATACGGTGTCTCCCCCCTACCCACAATCCTACATACCCTTTCCCTGCGTCCCCGATCATACTGTGTCTCCCCCCTACCCACAATTCTACATACCCTTCCCTGCGTCCCCGATCATACTGTGTCTCCCCCCTACCCACAATCCTACATACCCTCCCCGTGGCCCCGATCATACTGTGTCTCCCCCCCTACCCACAATCCTACATACCCTTTCCCTGCGTCCCCGATCTTACTGTGTCTCCCCCCCTACCCACAATCCTACATACCCTTTCCCTGCGTCCCCCATCATACTGTGTCTCCCCCCTACCCACAATCCTACATACCCTTTCCCTGTGCCCCCCATCATACTGCGTCTCCTCCCCTACCCACAATCCTACATGCCCTTTCCCTGCGTCCCCGATCATACTGTGTCTCATCCCCTACCCACAATCCTACATACCCTTTCCCTGCGTCCCCCATCATACTGTGTCTCCCCCCTACCCACAATCCTACATACCCTTTCCCTGTGTCCCCGATCATACTGTCTCCCCCATACCCACAATCCTACATACCCTTTCCCTGCGTCCCCCATCATACTGCGTCTCCTCCCCTACCCACAATCCTACATACCTCCCCCTGTGCCCCGATCATACTGTCTCCCCCCTACCCACAATCCTACATACCCTTTCCCTGCGTCCCCCATCATACTGTGTCTCCCCCCTACCCACAATCCTACATACCCTTTCCCTGCCTCCCCGATCATACTGTGTCTCCCCCCCCTACCCACAATTCTACATACCCTTTCCCTGCGTCCCCGATCATACTGTGTCTCCCCCCTACCCACAATCCTACATACCTCCCCGTGGCCCCCGATCATACTGTGTCTCCCCCCCTACCCACAATCCTACATACCCTTTCCCTGCGTCCCCGATCATACTGTGTCTCCCCCCCTACCCACAATCCTACATACCCTTTCCCTGCGTCCCCGATCATACTGTCTCTCCCCCTACCCACAATCCTACATACCTTTTCCCTGCGTCCCCCATCATACGGTGTCTCCCCCTACCCACAATCCTACATACCCTTTCCCTGCGTCCCGATCATACTGTCTCTCCCCCCTACCCACAATCCTACATACCCTTTCCCTGCATCCCCCATCATACTGTCTCTCCCCCCTACCCACAATCCTACATACCCTTTCCCTGCGTCCCCCATCATACTGCATCTCCTCCCTACCCACAATCCTACAATACCCTTTCCCTGCGTCCCCGATCATACTGTGTCTCCCCCCTACCCACAATCCTACATACCTTTCCCTGCGTCCCCGATCATACTGTGTCTCCCCCCTACCCACAATCCTACATACCCTTTCCCTGCGTCCCCGATCATACTGTGTCTCCCCCCTACCCACAATCCTACATACCCTTTCCCTGCGTCCCCATCATACTGTGTCTCCTCCCTACCCACAATCCTACAAACCCTTTCCCTGCGTCCCCGATCATACTGTGTCTCCCCCCTACCCACAATCCTACATACCCTTTCCCTGCGTCCCCGATCATACTGTGTCTCCTCCCTACCCACAATCCTACATACCCTTTCCCTGCGTCCCGATTATACTGCGTCTCCTCCCCTACCCACAATCCTACATACCCTTTCCCTGCGTCCCCCATCATACTGTGTCTCCCCCCTACCCACAATCCTACATACCCTTTCCCTGCGTCCCCGATCATACTGTGTCTCCTCCCTACCCACAATCCTACATACCCTTTCCCTGCGTCCCCCATCATACGGTGTCTCCTCCCCTACCCACAATCCTACATACCCTTTCCCTGCGTCCCCCATCATACTGTCTCCTCCTACCCACAAATCCTACATACCCTTTCCCTGCGTCCCCGATCATACTGTGTCTCCCCCCTACCCACAATCCTACATACCCTTTCCCTGCGTCCCCGATCATACTGTGTCTCCCCCCTACCCACAATCCTACATACCCTTTCCCTGCGTCCCCCATCATACTGTGTCTCCCCCCTACCCACAATCCTACATACCCTTTCCCTGCGTCCCCATCATACTGTGTCTCCTCCCCCTACCCACAATCCTACATACCCTTTCCCTGCGTCCCCTATCATACTGTGTCTCCTCCCTACCCACAATCCTACATACCCTTTCCCTGCGTCCCCGATCATACTGTGTCTCCACCCTACCCACAATCCTACATACCCTTTCCCTGCGTCCCCCATCATACGGTGTCTCCCCCCTACCCACAATCCTACATACCCTTTCCTGCGTCCCCGATCATACTGTCTCTCCCCCTCTACCTACAATCCTACATACCCTTTCCCTGCATCCCCCATCATACTGTGTCTCCCCCTACCCCACAATCCTACATACCCTTTCCCCTGCGTCCCGATCATACTGTCTCTCCCCCCTACCCACAATCCTACATACCCTTTCCCTGCGTCCCCCATCATACTGTCTCTCCCCCCTACCCACAATCCTACATACCTTTTCCCTGCGTCCCCCATCATACTGTGTCTCCTCCCTACCCACAATCCTACATACCCTTTCCCTGCGTCCCCCATCATACTGCATCTCCTCCCCTACCCACAATCCTACATACCCTTTCCCTGCGTCCCCGATCATACTGTTCTCCCCCCTACCCACAATCCTACATACCCTTTCCCTGCGTCCCCGATCATACTGTGTCTCCCCCCTACCCACAATCCCTACATACCCTTTCCCTGCGTCCCCGATCATACTGTGTCTCCCCCCTACCCACAATCCTACATACCCTTTCCCTGCGTCCCCCATCATACTGTGTCTCCTCCCTACCCACAATCCTACAAACCCTTTCCCTGCGTCCCCCGATCATACTGTGTCTCCCCCCTACCCACAATCCTACATACCCTTTCCCTGCGTCCCCGATCATACTGTGTCTCCTCCCTACCCACAATCCTACATACCCTTTCCCTGCGTCCCCGATCATACTGCGTCTCCTCCCCTACCCACCAATCCTACATACCCTTTCCCTGCGTCCCCGATCATACTGTGTCTCCCCCTTACCCACAATCCTACATACCCTTTCCCTGCGTCCCCGATCACACTGTGTCTCCCTCCTACCCACAATCCTACATACCCTTTCCCTGCGTTCCCGATCATACTGTGTCTCCCCCCTACCCACAATCCTACATACCCTTTCCCTGCGTCCCCGATCATACTGTGTCTCCTCCCTACCCACAATCCTACATACCCTTTCCCTGCGTCCCCATCATACTGTGTCCTCCTCCCTACCCACAATCCTACATACCCTTTCCCTGCGTCCCCCCATCATACTGTGTCTCCCCCCTACCCACAATCCTACATACCCTTTCCCTGTGCCCCCCATCATACTGCGTCTCCTCCCCTACCCACAATCCTACATGCCCTTTCCCTGCGTCCCCGATCATACTGTGTCTCATCCCCTACCCACAATCCTACATACCCTTTCCCTGCGTCCCCCATCATACTGTGTCTCCCCCCTACCCACAATCCTACATACCCTTTCCCTGTGTCCCCGATCATACTGTGTCTCCCCCCTACCCACAATCCTACATACCCTTTCCCTGCGTCCCCCATCATACTGCGTCTCCTCCCCTACCCACAATCCTACATACCCTCCCCCTGTGCCCCCGATCATACTGTGTCTCCCCCCTACCCACAATCCTACATACCCTTTCCCTGCGTCCCCCATCATACTGTGTCTCCCCCCTACCCACAATCCTACATACCCTTTCCCTGCGTCCCCGATCATACTGTGTCTCCTCCCCTACCCACAATCCTACATACCCTTTCCCTGCGTCCCCATCATACTGTGTCTCCCCCCTACCCACAATCCTACATACCCTTTCCCTGCGTCCCCGATCATACTGTGTCTCCTCCCCTACCCACAATCCTACATACCCTTTCCCTGCGTCCCCGATCATACTGTGTCTCCCCCCTACCCATAATTCTACATACCCTTTCCCTGCGTCCCCGATCATACTGTCTCCCCCCTACCCACAATCCTACATACCCTTTCCCTGCGTCCCCCATCATACGGTGTCTCCCCCCTACCCACAATCCTACATACCCTTTCCCTGCGTCCCCGATCATACTGTGTCTCCCCCCTACCCACAATTCTACATACCCTTTCCCTGCGTCCCCGATCATACTGTGTCTCCCCCCTACCCACAATCCTACATACCCTCCCCGTGGCCCCGATCATACTGTGTCTCCCCCCTACTCACAATCCTACATACCATTTCCCTGCGTCCCCGATCTTACTGTGTCTCCCCCCTACCCACAATCCTACATACCCTTTCCCTGCGTCCCCCATCATACTGTGTCTCCCCCCTACCCACAATCCTACATACCCTTTCCCTGTGCCCCCCATCATACTGCGTCTCCTCCCCTACCCACAATCCTACATGCCCTTTCCCTGCGTCCCCGATCATACTGTGTCTCATCCCCTACCCACAATCCTACATACCCTTTCCCTGCGTCCCCCATCATACTGTGTCTCCCCCCTACCCACAATCCTACATACCCTTTCCCTGTGTCCCCGATCATACTGTGTCTCCCCCCTACCCACAATCCTACATACCCTTTCCCTGCGTCCCCCATCATACTGCGTCTCCTCCCCTACCCACAATCCTACATACCCTCCCCGTGCCCCCGATCATACTGTCTCCCCCCTACCCACAATCCTACATACCCTTTCCCTGCGTCCCCCATCATACTGTGTCTCCCCCCTACCCACAATCCTACATACCCTTTCCCTGCCTCCCCGATCATACTGTGTCTCCCCCCTACCCACAATCCTACATACCCTTTCCCTGCGTCCCCGATCATACTGTGTCTCCCCCCTACCCACAATCCTACATACCCTTTCCCTGCGTCCCCCATCATACGGTGTCTCCCCCCTACCCACAATCCTACATACCCTTTCCCTGCGTCCCCGATCATACTGTGTCTCCTCCCCTACCCACAATCCTACATACCCTTTCCCTGCGTCCCCCATCATACGGTGTCTCCCCCCTACCCACAATCCTACATACCCTTTCCCTGTGCCCCCGATCATACTGTCTCCTCCCCAACCCACAATCCTACATACCCTTTCCCTGCGTCCCCGATCATACTGTGTCTCCTCCCCTACCCACAATCCTACATACCCTTTCCCTGCGTCCCCCATCATACTGTGTCACCCCCCTACCCACAATCCTACATACCCTTTCCCTGCATCCCCCATCATACTGTGTCTCCCCCCTACCCACAATCCTACATACCCTCCCCCTGTGCCCCCGATCATACTGTGTCTCCCCCCTACCCACAATCCTACATACCCTTTCCCTGCGTCCCCGATCATACTGTCTCTCCCCCCTACCCACAATCCTACATACCCTTTCCCTGCGTCCCCGATCATACTGTCTCTCCCCCCTACCCACAATCCTACATACCTTTTCCCTGCGTCCCCCATCATACGGTGTCTCCCCCCTACCCACAATCCTACATACCCTTTCCCTGCGTCCCCGATCATACTGTCTCTCCCCCCTACCCACAATCCTACATACCCTTTCCCTGCATCCCCCATCATACTGTCTCTCCCCCCTACCCACAATCCTACATACCCTTTCCCTGCGTCCCCCATCATACGGTGTCTCCCCCCTACCCACAATCCTACATACCCTTTCCCTGCGTCCCCATCATACTGCATCTCCTCCCCTACCCACAATCCTACATACCCTTTCCCTGCGTCCCCGATCATACTGTGTCTCCCCCCTACCCACAATCCTACATACCCTTTCCCTGCGTCCCCGATCATACTGTGTCTCCCCCCTACCCACAATCCTACATACCCTTTCCCTGCGTCCCCGATCATACTGTGTCTCCCCCCTACCCACAATCCTACATACCCTTTCCCTGCGTCCCCATCATACTGTCTCCTCCCTACCCACAATCCTACAAACCCTTTCCCTGCGTCCCCGATCATACTGTGTCTCCCCCCTACCCACAATCCTACATACCCTTTCCCTGCGTCCCCGATCATACTGTGTCTCCTCCCTACCCACAATCCTACATACCCTTTCCCTGCGTCCCCGATTATACTGCGTCTCCTCCCCTACCCACAATCCTACATACCCTTTCCCTGCGTCCCCGATCATACTGTGTCTCCCCCCTACCCACAATCCTACATACCCTTTCCCTGCGTCCCCCATCATACTGTGTCTCCCCCCTACCCACAATCCTACATACCCTTTCCCTGCGTCCCCGATCATACTGTGTCTCCTCCCTACCCACAATCCTACATACCCTTCCCCTGCTCCCCGATCATACTGTGTCTCCTCCCCTACCCACAATCCTACATACCCTTTCCCTGCGTCCCCCATCATACGGTGTCTCCCCCCTACCCACAATCCTACATACCCTTTCCCTGCGTCCCCGATCATACTGTGTCTCCCCCCTACCCACAATCCTACATACCCTTTCCCTGCGTCCCCCATCATACTGTGTCTCCCCCCTACCCACAATCCTACATACCCTTTCCCTGCGTCCCCATCATACTGTGTCTCCTCCCCTACCCACAATCCTACATACTGTACCCTTTCCCTGCGTCCCCTATCATACTGTGTCTCCTCCCTACCCACAATCCTACATACCCTTTCCCTGCGTCCCCGATCATACTGTGTCTCCACCCTACCCACAATCCTACATACCCTTTCCCTGCGTCCCCCATCATACGGTGTCTCCCCCCTACCCACAATCCTACATACCCTTTCCCTGCGTCCCCGATCATACTGTCTCTCCCCCCTACCTACAATCCTACATACCCTTTCCCTGCGTCCCCCATCATACTGTGTCTCCCCCCTACCCACAATCCTACATACCCTTTCCCTGCGTCCCCGATCATACTGTCTCTCCCCCCTACCCACAATCCTACATACCCTTTCCCTGCGTCCCCCATCATACTGTCTCTCCCCCCTACCCACAATCCTACATACCTTTTCCCTGCGTCCCCCATCATACTGTGTCTCCTCCCTACCCACAATCCTACATACCCTTTCCCTGCGTCCCCCATCATACTGCATCTCCTCCCCTACCCACAATCCTACATACCCTTTCCCTGCGTCCCCGATCATACTGTGTCTCCCCCCTACCCACAATCCTACATACCCTTTCCCTGCGTCCCCGATCATACTGTGTCTCCCCCCTACCCACAATCCTACATACCCTTTCCCTGCGTCCCCGATCATACTGTGTCTCCCCCCTACCCACAATCCTACATACCCTTTCCCTGCGTCCCCATCATACTGTGTCTCCTCCCTACCCACAATCCTACAAACCCTTTCCCTGCGTCCCCGATCATACTGTGTCTCCCCCCTACCCACAATCCTACATACCCTTTCCCTGCGTCCCCGATCATACTGTGTCTCCTCCCTACCCACAATCCTACATACCCTTTCCCTGCGTCCCCGATCATACTGCGTCTCCTCCCCTACCCACAATCCTACATACCCTTTCCCTGCGTCCCCGATCATACTGTGTCTCCCCCTTACCCACAATCCTACATACCCTTTCCCTGCGTCCCTGATCACACTGTGTCTCCCTCCTACCCACAATCCTACATACCCTTTCCCTGCGTTCCCGATCATACTGTGTCTCCCCCCTACCCACAATCCTACATACCCTTTCCCTGCGTCCCCGATCATACTGTGTCTCCTCCCTACCCACAATCCTACATACCCTTTCCCTGCGTCCCCATCATACTGTGTCTCCTCCCTACCCACAATCCTACATACCCTTTCCCTGCGTCCCCCATCATACTGTGTCTCCCCCCTACCCACAATCCTACATACCCTTTCCCTGTGCCCCCCATCATACTGCGTCTCCTCCCCTACCCACAATCCTACATGCCCTTTCCCTGCGTCCCCGATCATACTGTGTCTCATCCCCTACCCACAATCCTACATACCCTTTCCCTGCGTCCCCCATCATACTGTGTCTCCCCCCTACCCACAATCCTACATACCCTTTCCCTGTGTCCCCGATCATACTGTGTCTCCCCCCTACCCACAATCCTACATACCCTTTCCCTGCGTCCCCCATCATACTGCGTCTCCTCCCCTACCCACAATCCTACATACCCTCCCCCTGTGCCCCCGATCATACTGTGTCTCCCCCCTACCCACAATCCTACATACCCTTTCCCTGCGTCCCCCATCATACTGTGTCTCCCCCCTACCCACAATCCTACATACCCTTTCCCTGCGTCCCCGATCATACTGTGTCTCCTCCCCTACCCACAATCCTACATACCCTTTCCCTGCGTCCCCATCATACTGTGTCTCCCCCCTACCCACAATCCTACATACCCTTTCCCTGCGTCCCCGATCATACTGTGTCTCCTCCCCTACCCACAATCCTACATACCCTTTCCCTGCGTCCCCGATCATACTGTGTCTCCCCCCTACCCATAATTCTACATACCCTTTCCCTGCGTCCCCGATCATACTGTCTCCCCCCTACCCACAATCCTACATACCCTTTCCCTGCGTCCCCCATCATACGGTGTCTCCCCCCTACCCACAATCCTACATACCCTTTCCCTGCGTCCCCGATCATACTGTGTCTCCCCCCTACCCACAATTCTACATACCCTTTCCCTGCGTCCCCGATCATACTGTGTCTCCCCCCTACCCACAATCCTACATACCCTCCCCGTGGCCCCGATCATACTGTGTCTCCCCCCTACCCACAATCCTACATACCCTTTCCCTGCGTCCCCGATCTTACTGTGTCTCCCCCCTACCCACAATCCTACATACCCTTTCCCTGCGTCCCCCATCATACTGTGTCTCCCCCCTACCCACAATCCTACATACCCTTTCCCTGTGCCCCCCATCATACTGCGTCTCCTCCCCTACCCACAATCCTACATGCCCTTTCCCTGCGTCCCCGATCATACTGTGTCTCATCCCCTACCCACAATCCTACATACCCTTTCCCTGCGTCCCCCATCATACTGTGTCTCCCCCCTACCCACAATCCTACATACCCTTTCCCTGTGTCCCCGATCATACTGTGTCTCCCCCATACCCACAATCCTACATACCCTTTCCCTGCGTCCCCCATCATACTGCGTCTCCTCCCCTACCCACAATCCTACATACCCTCCCCCTGTGCCCCCGATCATACTGTCTCCCCCCTACCCACAATCCTACATACCCTTTCCCTGCGTCCCCCATCATACTGTGTCTCCCCCCTACCCACAATCCTACATACCCTTTCCCTGCCTCCCCGATCATACTGTGTCTCCCCCCTACCCACAATCCTACATACCCTTTCCCTGCGTCCCCCATCATACGGTGTCTCCCCCCTACCCACAATCCTACATACCCTTTCCCTGCGTCCCCGATCATACTGTGTCTCCCCCCCTACCCACAATTCTACATACCCTTTCCCTGCGTCCCCGATCATACTGTGTCTCCCCCCTACCCACAATCCTACATACCCTCCCCGTGGCCCCGATCATACTGTGTCTCCCCCCTACCCACAATCCTACATACCCTTTCCCTGCGTCCCCGATCATACTGTGTCTCCCCCCTACCCACAATCCTACATACCCTTTCCCCGCGTCCCCGATCATACTGTGTCTCCCCCCTACCCACAATCCTACATACCCTCCCCGTGGCCCCGATCATACTGTGTCTCCCCCCTACCCACAATCCTACATACCCTTTCCCTGCGTCCCCGATCATACTGTGTCTCCCCCCTACCCACAATCCTACATACCCTTTCCCTGCGTCCCCGATCATACTGTGTCTCCCCCCTACCCACAATCCTACATACCCTCCCCGTGGCCCCGATCATACTGTGTCTCCCCCCTACCCACAATCCTACATACCCTTTCCCTGCTCCCCGATCTTACTGCATCTCCTCCCCTACCCACAATCCTACATACCCTTTCCCTGCGTCGCCGATCATACGGTGTCTCCTCCCCTACCCACAATCCTACATACCCTTCCCCTGCTCCCCGATCTTACTGCGTCTCCTCCCCTACCCACAATCCTACATACCCTTCCCCTGCTCCCTGATCTTACTGCATCTCCTCTCTCACGGGAGACCAGGTATTTACACCGGGATCACTCACTGAGCAAAACAAGTTAGTAAAACACATTTTCATTTATTTCCTTAAAATAGAGAGAACACACAATGCATAAGAAAGACTGTGATGGCGAGGGGGTAACCAGGCCATTAAAAAAGGAATTATGCCTGGATGGTTACCTCTGAGCCATATTGGGGAGTTGAGTGTCAGCTCTTGAACCCAGTTATGGCATATTGTACACACATAAAGAATGTGTGTTATGCCTTCCCAGGAGTGCTACCCAGGGGAGATTCTCAGGGTGTGAGTTTCAGGGGGGATTTCACGGTAAAATAGCTGTCAGATTGTGTCTAGGTAGAAGGGTACCAGATTTGCTGGCCACCCCCACAAATGTATCAGGTCAGATTCCCAGGGACATGAAGACACAGACCCCCGGACAAAGCCCTCCCTAGGAAGCAGTTACGCGACTCACCACCAGGTCTCCCTGCTTCAGCACAGACCACAAAGTTAAAAGGGGCATGGGGATAAGCAACATCCCGGGTACCGACAAAGGGTCCCTAGTATAGTGAGGGTTCCCCCAGTATATGCCCCAACCCCCAGAACCAGGTATACGGGTTCGGAGAGAAAAAATACAAGGAGCCGGAGCTACCGGAGATATGGAGAAAATACAAGGAGCCGGAGCTACCGGAGATATGGAGAAAATACAAGGAGCCGGAGCTACCGGAGATATGGAGAAAATACAAAAAGCCGGAGCTACCGGAGATATGGAGAAAATACAAGGAGCCGGAGCTACCGGAGATATGGAGAAAATACAAGGAGCCGGAGCTACCGGAGATATGGAGAAAACACAAGGAGCCGGAGCTACCGGAGATATGGAGAAAACACAAGGAGCCGGAGCTACCGGAGATATGGAGAAAATACAAGGAGCCGGAGCTACCGGAGACATGGAGAAAACACAAGGAGCCGGAAATACCGGAGATATGGAGAAAATACAAGGAGCCGGAGCTACCGGAGATATGGAGAAAATACAAGGAGCCGGAGCTACCGGAGATATGGAGAAAATACAAGGAGCCGGAGATATGGAGAAAATACAAGGAGCCGGAGCTACCGGAGATATGGAGAAAATACAAGGAGCCAGAGCTACCGGAGATATGGAGACAATACAAGGAGCCGGAGCTACCGGAGACATGGAGAAAATACAAGGAGCCGGAGCTACCGGAGATATGGAGAAAACACAAGGAGCCGGAGCTACCGGAGATATGGAGAAAATACAAGGAGCCAGAGCTACCGGAGACATGGAGAAAATACAAGGAGCAGGAGCTACCGGAGATATGGAGAAAATACAAGGAGCCGGAGCTACCAGAGATATGGAGAAAACACAAGGAGCCGGAGCTACCGGAGATATGGAGAAAATACAAGGAGCCGGAGATATGGAGAAAATACAAGGAGCCGGAGCTACCGGACATATGGAGAAAATACAAGGAGCCGGAGATATGGAGAAAATACCAGGAGCCGGAGCTACCGGAGATATGGAGAAAACACAAGGAGCCGGAGCTACCGGAGATATGGAGAAAATACAAGGAGCAGGAGCTACTGGAGATATGGAGAAAATACAAGGAGCCGGAGCTACCGGAGATACGGAGAAAATACAAGGAGCCGGAGCTACCGGAGATATGGAGAAAATACAAGGAGCCGGAGATACCGGAGATATGGAGAAAACACAAGGAGCCGGAGCTACCGGAGAAAATACAAGGAGCCTGAGCTACCGGAGATATGGAGAAAATACAAGGAGCCAAAGCTACCGGAGATATGGAGAAAATACAAGGAGCCGGAGGTACCGGAGATATGGAGAAAATACAAGGAGCCGGAGCTACCGGAGTTATGGAGAAAATACAAGGAGCCGGAGCTACCGGAGACATGGAGAAAATACAATGAGCGGGAGCTACCGGAGATATGGAGAAAATACAAGGAGCCGGAGCTACCGGAGATATGGAGAAAATACAAGGAGCCTGAGCTACCGGAGATATGGAGAAAACACAAGGAGCCGGAGCTACCGGAGAAAATACAAGGAGCCGGAGCTACCGGAGATATGGAGAAAATACAAGGAGCCTGAGCTACCGGAGATATGGAGAAAATACAAGGAGCCGGAGCTACCGGAGATATGGAGAAAATACAAGGAGCCGGAGCTACCGGAGATATGGAGAAAATACAAGGAGCCGGAGCTACCGGAGATATGGAGAAAATACAAGGAGCCGGAGATATGGAGAAAATACAAGGAGCCGGAGCTACCGGAGATATGGAGAAAACACAAGGAGCCGGAGCTACCGGAGATATGGAGAAAATACAAGGAGCTGGAGCTACCGGAGATATGGAGAAAACACAAGGAGCCGGAGCTACCGGAGATATAGAGAAAATACAAGGAGCCCGAGCTACCGGAGATATGGAGAAAATACAAGGAGCCGGAGCTACCGGAGATATGGAGAAAATACAAGGAGCCAGAGCTACCGGAGATATGGAGAAAATACAAGGAGCCGGAGCTACAAGAGATATGGAGAAAATACAAGGAGCCGGAGCTACCAGAGATATGGAGAACATACAAGGACCCGGAGCTACCGGAGACATGGAGAAAATAAAAGGAGCCGGAGATACCAGAGATATGGAGAAAATACAAGGAGCCGGAGCTACCGGAGATATGGAGAAAATACAAGGAGCCGGAGCTACCAGAGATATGGAGAACATACAAGGACCCAGAGCTACCGGAGACATGGAGAAAATAAAAGGAGCCGGAGATACCAGAGATATGGAGAAAATACAAGGAGCCGGAGCTACCGGAGATATGGAGAAAATACAAGGAGCCGGAGCTACCGGAGATATGGAGAAAATACAAGGAGCCGGAGCTACCGGAGATATGGAGAAAATACAAGGAGCCGGAGCTACCGGAGATATAGAGAAAATACAAGGAGCCGGAGCTACCGGAGATATGGAGAAAATACAAGGAGCCGGAGCTACCGGAGATATGGAGAAAACACAAGGAGCCGGAGCTACCGGAGATATGGAGAAAATACAAGGAGCCGGAGATACCGGAGATATGGAGAAAATACAAGGAGCCGGAGCTACCGGAGATATGGAGAAAATACAAGGAGCCGGAGCTACCGGAGATATGGAGAAAATACAAGGAGCCGGAGCTACCGGAGAAAATACAAGGAGCCGGAGATACCGGAGATATGGAGAAAATACAAGGAGCCGGAGCTACTGGAGATATGGAGAAAATACAAGGAGCCGGAGCTACCGGAGATATGGAGAAGATACAAGGACCCGGAGCTACCGGAGATATGGAGAAAATACAAGGAGCCGGAGCTACCGGAGATATGGAGAAAACACAAGGAGCCGGAGCTACCGGAGAAAATACAAGGAGCCGGAGCTACCGGAGATATGGAGAAAATACAAGGAGCCGGAGGAGATACCGGAGATATGGAGAAAATACAAGGAGCCGGAAATACCGGAGATATGGAGAAAATACAAGGACCCGGAGCTACCGGAGACATGGAGAAAATACAAGGAGCCGGAGCTACCGGAGATATGGAGAAAATACAAGGAGCCGGTGCTACCGGAGATATGGAGAAAATACAAGGAGCCGGAGCTACCGGAGATATGGAGAAAATACAAGGAGCCGGAGCTACCGGAGATATGGAGTAAATCCAAGGAGCCGTAGATACCAGAGATATGGAGAAAATACAAGGAGCCGGAGCTACCGGAGAAAATAAAAGGAGCCGGAGCTACCGGAGATATGGAGAAAATACAAAAATACAAGAAGCCGGAGATACCAGAGATATGGAGAAAATACAAGGAGCCGGAGCTACCGGAGATATGGAGAAAATACAAGGAGCCGGAGCTACCGGAGATATGGAGTAAATACAAGGAGCCCGAGCTACCGGAGATATGGAGAAAATACAAGGAGCCGGAGCTACCGGAGATATGGAGAAAATACAAGGAGCCGGAGCTACCGGAGATATGGAGAAAATACAAGGAGCCGGAGCTACCGGAGATATGGAGAAAATACAAGGAGCCGGAGCTACCGGAGATATGGAGAAAACACAAGGAGCCGGAGCTACCGGAGATATGGAGAAAATACAAGGAGCCCGAGCTACCGGAGATATGGAGAAAATACAAGGAGCCGGAGCTACCGGAGATATGGAGAAAACACAAGGAGCCGGAGCTACAGGAGATATGGAGAAAATACAAGGAGCCGGAGCTACCGGAGATATGGAGAAAACACAAGGAGCCGGAGTTACCGGAGATATGGAGAAAATACAAGGAGCCGGAGCTACAGGAGATATGGAGAAAATACAAGGAGCCGGAGATACCGGAGATATGGAGAAAATACAAGGAGCCGGAGCTACCGGAGATATGGAGAAAATACAAGGAGCCGGAGGAGATACCGGAGATATGGAGAAAATACAAGGAGCCGGAAATACCGGAGATATGGAGAAAATACAAGGAGCCCGAGCTACCGGAGATATGGAGAAAATACAAGGAGCCGGAGCTACCGGAGATATGGAGAAAATACAAGGAGCCGGAGATACCGGAGATATGGAGAAAATACAAGGAGCCGGAGCTACCGGAGATATGGAGAAAATACAAGGAGCCGGAGATACGGGAGATATGGAGAAAATACAAGGAGCCGGAGCTACCGGAGATATGGAGAAAATACAAGGAGCCGGAGCTACCGGAGATATAGAGAAAATACAAGGAGCCGGAGCTACCGGAGATATGGAGAAAATACAAGGAACCGGAGATACCGGAGATATGGAGAAAATACAAGGAGCGTTTTTGCATTATTTGAGTCTAGGTTTTTACTAACTTCTCGTAGGAAGGTCAGAGCGCTGATATTGCACACACATCTTTTCATATTTTTTCAGTGAATCTAAAAACATGAGGGACTTAGAAATATTTTGAGAGATTTTTATTAACATGGTGTACAAGGGTATATATGTGTGATACATTGTATATGAGCTGGGGAATTTCCAAGTCCCTGGTTCTGAGAGACCAGATGGCCACCAGGGTTGGTGCCATGGAGTCTGCTAGGGTCCTGGACTTGAAAGTCTCAGAGATGCCAAGCTGTTAGGGCAGGCGGAGTACCGGAGTAAAAGTAAAGTACCTACGTCCTGACATGTAAATGGCTAACAGGCGACCATTTGCCCAATCCCTGACTCTGAGGAGCCTGGCCCAGCGGTGGGTTCAATGCTAAGTGGCAGAGGTGCCAAGTTGGTACATGCCCTTTGCAGAATTGAAATCCGTGCCGTCCGGCTTCAGGGGACGGGCAAATCTCTGATAGGCTGAGAGAAATATTCCCACGCTCGGATTGGTTGGGATATTTTATGAATGGGGCTAAAATCCTATAAGAAACCCGGCAGCCAATCAGGAGTTGAGATTCTAAGCGCCAAGATACTGTAGCAGCGGCAGATTTGAATTCACCAAAAGATGCTCTGCGAAGAATAGCGGCGAGCCGGCTTCAGACATTTCAAGGCAAGAAATTTTCTAATCCCACTTTTTGGGGCCAAATTCTCAAAAGAGAACACTGCGGTCGTGGCTGGAACTACACGCCGAAAAGAGTACCGGTACTATCTCCCGGTCAGGGGAGTGTGGCAGCTCCGGAGCTTCATGCAGATTTCAGTTCCAGGACATTTCGTGACAAGTCCCGATCAATTGAAAAAGTTTGTTTTATGGACTGTAAAGGCTAGTTTTGTCCCCCAGATCCCCAGTAAGTGTGTTTTCTTCTGTATACTGTAATCCATTGTGTGTGTGTGTCTGTTTCTAAGGAATAAATCGCAATTTGTTTTACTCTTGGTTTTGCTCAGTAATATGATTCCGGTATAAAAGGTGTAAATGCCTGGTCTCCCGTGACAAAGACACTTACTGGGGGTCTGGGCTACAAAATTACACTTTCCTAGCCTCAATAGAACAGAAAAACAAAGTTTTTGGATGACCGGGACTTAGCCTGAAATGTCCTAGAACTGAAATCGGTATGAAGTTCCTGACGCCACCGTTGTCTCCGCTCATGAGGCTTGAAATAACTTGTAAACAAAAGAAAAAACAGTGCAAAACCTCATAGTGTAGTATTAAAAAAATATATATATTGTTTGACAGCAGGTGAGTATCTCACGTACACCACTTCAGATTTTAGAAATCATGGCATGTTATGGGCATGTTACCAATCTGCTACCCTAACAGCACACGACAATCCCATCGATCGAGGGAGTGATCCTTCTCTCTCACACGATATCCTCCCGGGAGGAGATCAGTAGAACAAAGAAAAACCAGTCAAATATACAATTAAACCAACCAACAATCCCTTCCGGTTATACTTGCGACGGAACTCTGGTGACGTCATCAGTGGTCTGCTGCATACCGGATACACACATCCAACGAGGAAGAGAACACTTCGAGATTGAAGCCAACACCTTACCTGCAAACCGCGACCCCCACACTGGCTGAGACGATATTGTGTGAGAGAGAAGGACCACTCCCCCGATCGATGGGATTGTCGTGTGCTGTTAGGGTAGCAGATTGGTAACATGTCCATAACATGCCATGCTTTCTAAAATCTGAAGTGGTGTACGTGAGATACTCACCTGCTGCCAAACAATATATATATATATATTTTTTTAATACTACACTATGAGGTTTTGCGCTGTTTTTTCTTTTGTTTCCATTTAGCACGTGTGGTTTGTGGAGCCAGTCCACGGATTACAGCGGCATACCTCCATCCTATACCTAGGAACAGGTTTTAATTATTTTTGGTTAAACACAGCACTTTAATATATTGTTTTCATTTATATCACAGTATGATATTCACCTTAGTGCTATATGTATAACCTATCACGTTGTCACGGTCCTGAGCGCACTCCTTTTTTTTTTTGTCCTTGAAATAACTTGACCTAGAATTAGCTCCAAATGTCCTGGAACTAAAATCCCAGCAATCCCAGACGCAAACGCTACGTCCAATTCTCGAAACGTGGCCGCAAAAGTGGGACTTAGAAAATATTTCCACCTTAAATTTCTGAAGCCGGCTCGCAGCTGTTTCTCCGGGAGCCTCTTTCGGTACATTCCCATTTGCCGCTGCTGTTTCTCCGGGAGCCTCTTTCGGTACATTCCCATTTGCCGCTGCTGTTTCTCCGGGAGCCTCTTTCGGTACATTCCCATTTGCCGCTGCTGTTTCTCCGGGAGCATCTTTCGGTACATTCCCATTTGCCGCGGCTGTTTCTCCTGGAGCCTCTTTCGGTACATTGCCATTTGCCGCTGCTGTTTCTCCGGGAGCCTCTTTCGGTACATTCCCATTTGCCGCTGCTGTTTCTCCGGGAGCCTCTTTCGGTACATTGCCATTTGCCGCTGCTGTTTCTCCGGGAGCATCTTTCGGTACATTCCCATTTGCCGCTGCTGTTTCTCCGGGAGCCTCTTTCGGTACATTCCCATTTGCCGCTGCTGTTTCTCCGGGAGCCTCTTTCGGTACATTCCCATTTGCCGCTGCTGTTTCTCCGGGGGCATCTTTCGGTACATACCCATTTGCCGCTGCTGTTTCTCCGGGAGCATCTTTCGGTACATTCCCATTTGCCGCTGCTGTTTCTCCGGGAGCATCTTTCGGTACATTCCCATTTGCCGCTGCTGTTTCTCCGGGAGCCTCTTTCGGTACATTGCCATTTGCCGCTGCTGTTTCTCCGGGAGCCTCTTTCGGTACATTGCCATTTGCCGCTGCTGTTTCTCCGGGAGCCTCTTTCGGTACATTGCCATTTGCCGCTGCTGTTTCTCCGGGAGCCTCTTTCGGTACATTCCCATTTGCCGCTGCTGATCTGGCACTTAGAATCTGCTCAACGGATTGGCTGAGAGATTCTTATAGTATTTCAGAGTTCAATCAGCCAATCAGAGCGTTGCCGGTCTCCTGAAGCGGGGATTTGGATTCTGACAAGCACATGCGTCAGTTTGGCGCCTCCGCCACTTGTCATGCAGAAGCCCCCGCTCCCATGTCCGGGACCCGAGCAGACTCACTGGCACCAGCTTGGTAGCCAAATGGTCTCTCGGAACCTCGGACCTGGAAGTCCCAGCTCATATTACTGTGCACAAGCATTATACACTTTTAAACACACTGTTTAATAAATACACTTTATACATTATACTCTCCTAAGGCTTTTGGTTATGGAGGATAGAATAAGAATCTGTACTTTTATTCCTAATAGCCATATTCCCCACACACTGCAAACCTGACTTAGCTTTTAAAACACCTCACAACCTTAGGTATGGTTGGAATACCCCCAGAACCCCAATACCAGGTTCTGGGTGACTTGGGCATTTACTAGGGATCCCCTCTTAACTTAGGGACACCAGGACCATTCTAGGGATACCTTACACCCCAATGCCCCATTGACCTTTCTGGTCTGTGCTGAAAGTGATAAAAGAAAATTAAGCGCAAATAACACCACTTTAACAGAAGAAACAAAAACAATCAAATATACTGTCCTTAAAAAGTGCAGCTCCCGAAACAGGACTCAGACCAAATCCAACCAGCAACCGATGAAGAACAGCCGGTGCGCAAATCTCATCAGGACATAGAAGAGATAAAAGAAGACACCAGAATAGTGCAATATTGTCAAATACAACAGTGTGGTCAATGTTGAAGATTCTATAAATTGCACTCACGTGTGTAAGTGTAATACTTTGTGTTTTTAATATTAAAAGCAATATTACACTATTTTGCTTTTTCCTTCTGTATGTGGATTTCCCTTCCTTCCCATGGAATAACATTGGTGTTGATCCGGAGTATCTGTCTGGAGATTAATAAAGTTGGTTACTTCTAACAACCACTACGCCTGGATATCACGTTTGACACGTGAGTGCAAATTTTATAGAATCTTTAACATTGGCCACACTGTTGTATTTGACAATATTGCACTTTTCTGGTGTCTTCATTTATCTCTTCTATGTCCTGATGAAATTTGCGCACCTGCTATTCTTCATCGGTTGGTCTGTGCTGAAGCTGAGAGTCCTAGCGGTGAGTCGCTCAAGCGTTTTCAAGGAGGGACTTTGACAGGTGCAATGTACCTATATGTATCTGGGATTCCGACCGGATTCCCGGGTTCATGTTTGGGGTGGCCAGGAACTCTGGACTCTGACTATCTAGGCACAATCTGACAAGACTTTCTCCGCAAGACCTACCCTGAAACTCATAGCCTAGCAACCTCTGCGTGCTGGCACTCCCCCCCTCCAACCCCCCCAGAAATCTCTGCGTGCTGGCACTCCCCCCCACCCAACCCCCCCCCCCAGCAACCTCTGCGTGCTGGCACTCCCCCCCTCCAACCACCCCAGCAATCTCTGCGTGCTGGCACTCCCCTCCACCCAACCCCCCCCCCCAGCAATCTCTGCGTGCTGGCACTCCCCCTCCCCCAACCCCCCCAGCAATCTCTGCGTGCTGGCACTCCCCCCCTCCAACCCCCCCAGCAATCTCTGCGTGCTGGCACTCCCCCCCACCCAACCCCCCCCCCCCAGCAATCTCTGCGTGCTGGCACTCCCCCCTCCAACCCCCAAACAGCAATCTCTGCGTGCTGGCACTCCCCCCCACCCAACTCCCCCCCAGCAATCTCTGCGTGCTGGCACTCCCCCCCTCCAACCCCCAAACAGCAATCTCTGCGTGCTGGCACTCCCCCCCTCCAACCCCCAAACAGCAATCTCTGCGTGCTGGCACTCCCCCCCACCCAACCCCCCCCCCCAGCAATCTCTGCGTGCTGGCACTCCCCCCCACCCAACCCCCCCCCCCCCAGCAATCTCTGCGTGCTGGCACTCCCCGCCCACGAACCCCCCCCCCCCCCAGCAATCTCTGCTTGCTAGCACTCCCGCCATCAGCAATCTCTGCTTGCTGGCACTCCCCCCCACCCAACCCCCCCCCCCCCCCCCCAGCAATCTCTGCTTGCTGGCACTCCCCCCCACCCAACCCCCCCCAGCAATCTCTGCTTGCTGGCACTCCCCCCCACCCAACCCCCCCCCAGCAATCTCTGCGTGCTGGCACTCCCCCCCTCCAACCCCCAAACAGCAATCTCTGCTTGCTGGCACTCCCCCCCACCCAACCCCCCCCCAGCAATCTCTGCGTGCTGGCACTCCCCCCCTCCAACCCCCCCCCAGCAATCTCTGCGTGCTGGCACTCCCCCCCACCCAACCCCCCCCCCCCCAGCAATCTCTGCTTGCTAGCACTCCCCCTCCAACCCCCCACAGCAATCTCTGCTTGCTAGCACTCCCCCCATCAGCAATCTCTGCTTGCTAGCACTCCCCCCATCAGCAATCTCTGCTTGCTAGCACTCCCCCCATGAGCAATCTCTGCTTGCTAGCACTCCCCCCATCAGCAATCTCTGCTTGCTAGCACACACCCCCCCCCAGCAATGTCTGCTTGCTAGCACTCTCCCCCCCCAGCAATCTCTGCTTGCTAGCCCCCCCCCAGCAATCTCTGCTCGCTATCCCCCCCCCCAGCAATGTCTGCTTGCTAGCACTCCCCCCCCCAGCAATCTCTGCTTGCTAGCCCCCCCCCCAGCAATCTCTGCTTGCTGGCACTCCCCCCCCCCCAGCAATCTCTGCTCGCTAGCCCCCCCCCCAGCAATCTCTGCTTGCTAGCACTCCCCCCATCAGCAATCTCTGCTTGCTAGCACACACCCCCCCCCCAGCAATGTCTGCTTGCTAGCACTCCCCCCCCAGCAATCTCTGCTTGCTGGCGCTCCCCCCCCCCCCAGCAATCTCTGCTCGCTAGCCCCCCCCCAGCAATCTCTGCGTGCTGGCACTCCCCCCCCCCCCCAGCAATCTCTGCTTGCTAGCCCCCCCCCCCCAGCAATCTCTGCTTGCTAGCACTCCCCCCATCAGCAATCTCTGCTTGCTAGCACACACCCCCCCCCCCCAGCAATGTCTGCTTGCTAGCACTCCCCCCCCAGCAATCTCTGCTTGCTGGCACTCCCCCCCCCCCAGCAATCTCTGCTCGCTAGCCCCCCCCCAGCAATCTCTGCGTGCTGGCACTCCCCCCCCCCCCCCCCCAGCAATCTCTGCTTGCTAGCCCCCCCCCCCCCAGCAATCTCTGCTCGCTAGCACACCCCCAGCAATCTCTGCGTGCTGGCACTCCTCCCCCCCCCAGCAATCTCTGCTCGCTAGCACACCTGGAAAGGTAAAACACAGAACACTCTTTATTGTCATATTTTCACAGAATGCAGTAACAATAACTGGGCCCAAGAGCTGACACTCTCGCACTCCAATACATGGATCAGAGGTAACCAAACCGGCTAAACCTTTATTGTGAGCCTGGTTACCCCCTCACCGTGACACCTCCCCCCTCAAGATGAAGGCTCTGTGCCGGTCACCACGTCCGATGGCTTCACAAGCCTGGCACTTCTTGAGCACTTGGGCTCACAAGGAATGTCCTGGCGGGGGAGTCCATCCGCAGTGCCGTGGCCGCTGCCTTTCTGGTGCTGAATTGTAAAGTCACATTCCTGCAAGGCTTTATAGCCAACTTAGTGACTTGTATCGTGTAGGGCCCAGACCAGGCAGCCATCAATTTGTCCTGCCGAGTGGGCTTCAGAACAAGCACTTACTGCCATGGGATGAATTCTGATCGTACCAAGACTGCTGCTTGTTCTGAGCCTCCCTGAGGTTAGCCTGTGCCAACCCCATAAGCATTTCCACAGGTCCCTGAGATCTACCACATACTTCAGCACAGAAGCATCTGCATTGGTAGTCTCCCCTTCCCACCCCTCACGGAATAAGTCAAGAGGTCCCCGGACCCAGCGACCGTATAGGAGCTCGAAGGGAGAGAACCCGGTAGATTCTTGCGGTACCTCTCGGTATGCATCCCGCAAGGCTCTGTTCTGGGGCCCCTACTCTTCTCAGTGTTCATCAATGATCTTCCCACAGCTTGTAAGGAAGCCTCAATACACATGTATGCAGATGACACAATCCTGTATGCACACAGCCAAAGCCTCTCCGACCTTCAACACATACTTCAGTCTGGCTTTTTGAGACTCGAAAACTGGATTTCCCAAAACAAACTGTTTTTAAACACTGACAAGACGGTAACAATGGTATTTGGGACCAAGACTAATTCTTAAAGCTTCCAGTGACTGAGCTCCTGATCAGAATCATCGCTAACACCACCCTAACACCTGTCACTAGTTTTAAATACCTGGAGTGGTAGAACCCTGCTCTCCATACAACAGCCCGTGGTGCCTAAGAACCGATCTGACCCACTGTCCGAGGTAGACTCGGACGCCCAGAGTCTCATGCCCTCCAAGCTGGGATCAGACCTCACCGCTTCCCTAAACTGTGTCCCTAATTCTGGCCACCCACCCTTAGTCTCTAGGTCAGGTGTAATGGGAACAGGTAAAGGGCGAGATAAGTCAGAAACTTATCGCGACTGTCTTGCTTACCTGCCTGGTCTCCTCGGAGACCCCTAGAACTGTTGGTCCCAAATGCAGGGGGATGCCGAAATCCTCATGGACATGTGCCCTGCTCTGGCTCCTGGTAATCACTGCAACCAGTGCCAATTCCACCGTAAAAACATAAGTAACATGCTCCAGGTCGGTGCCGAGTAGAACCTCAGTATCCAACCCAGACAAAACCCCCACCTCCCTCATGCCATGTCCGGCCCCTCAATCAAGAAAGACCCGGGCAACCTGGATGGACCGCGGTCCTCTGTCTGGCATGGTCACCTGCATCCCGGTGCCCAGGAGCAGATCCTCTGGTCTCACCATATCAGGTTGTACCAGAGTAGCAGTGGCCCCGGAGTCAAGCAAGCTGGCTGCTTGGTGATCTCCTATGGTCACTTGGCACAAATGCTTTTGCTGGACATCGTTAGACTGCAAGCTGACAGGTGCAATCTGATGTCCCCCCCGTCTCCAAGACTGTGTCACTGGCTGCAGGTGTAGGGTCTTCCGTTGTCGTCCCTTCCTGGACTGGCTGGACGGCTGCACTCTGCTCCTCTGTGTATGCCCCCCACACACTAGTGACTGGCTTTGCAACTGGAGAGCATTGCCCCTGATGGGGACTCCCGGACTTTGACCGGTCCGGACAGTCTGGCTTTATGTGGCCAGTCTTGTTACATTGATAGCACCTCCTCTCGTGTTTAAACTCTGCAGACTTGGGTGCACCTCCTTCTGCAGCGGTTTTATTTTTGCACTGTGGAGTGGCCGTCGCTGGTGACGAACTCATCAGCCATATTAGCAGCATCCAGGCAAGTTTTTGGTATGCGGTCAAAGACCCAGTCACTTAAGTCCGTTGGGCACTGAAGCAAACATTGTTCCTTGAACACTATGTCCAGCAGACTGATACAGACTGGACCATCACCAGCAGGTACACCCAGCCGGCACGGACCATCACCAGCAGGTACACCCAGCCGGCACGGACCATTACCAGCAGGTACACCCAGCCGGCACTGACCATCACCAGCAGGTACACCCAGCCGGCACAGACCATTACCAGCAGTTACACCCAGCCGGCACAGACCATTACCAGCAGGCACACCCAGCCGGCACGGACCATTACCAGCAGGTACACCCAGCCGGCACAGACCATCACCAGCAGGTACACCAAGCCGGCACAGACCATTACCAGCAGGCACACCCAGCCGGCACAGACCATGACCAGCAGTTACACCCAGCCGGCACGGACCATCACCAGCAGGTACACCCAGCCGGCACGGACCATCACCAGCAGGTACACCCAGCCGGCACAGACCATGACCAGCAGGTACACCCAGCCGGCACAGACCATTACCAGCAGTTACACCCAGCCGGCACAGATCATCACCAGCAGGTACACCCAGCCGGCACTGACCATCACCAGCAGGTACACCCAGCCGGCACAGATCATGACCAGCAGGCACACCCAGCCGGCACTGACTATCACCAGCAGGTACACCCAGCCGGCACGGACCATCACCAGCAGTTACACCCAGCCGGCACTGACCATCACCAGCAGGTACACCCAGCCGGCACTGACCATCACCAGCAGGTACACCCAGCCGGCACAGACCATCACCAGCAGGCACGCCCAGCCGGCACGGACCATCACCAGCAGGTACGCCCAGCCAGCACGGACCATCACCAGTAGGTACACCCAGCCGGCACAGACCATTACCAGCAGGTACACCCAGCCGGCACAGACCATTACCAGCAGGTACACCCAGCCGGCACAGACCATGACCAGCAGGTACACCCAGCCGGCACAGACCATTACCAGCAGTTACACCCAGCCGGCACAGATCATCACCAGCAGGTACACCCAGCCGGCACTGACCATCACCAGCAGGTACACCCAGCCGGCACAGATCATGACCAGCAGGTACACCCAGCCGGCACTGACCATCACCAGCAGGTACGCCCAGCCGGCACAGACCATCACCAGCAGGCACACCCAGCCGGCACAGACCATCACCAGCAGGTACGCCCAGCCGGCACAGACCATCACCAGCAGGCACACCCAGCCGGCACAGACCATCACCAGCAGTTACACCCAGCCGGCACTGACCATCACCAGCAGGTACACCCAGCCGGCACTGACCATCACCAGCAGGTACACCCAGCCGGCACAGACCATCACCAGCAGGCACGCCCAGCCGGCACGGACCATCACCAGCAGGTACACCCAGCCAGCACGGACCATCACCAGCAGGTACACCCAGCCGGCACAGACCATTACCAGCAGGTACACCCAGCCGGCACAGACCATTACCAGCAGGTACACCCAGCCGGCACAGACCATGACCAGCAGGTACACCCAGCCGGCACAGACCATTACCAGCAGGTACACCCAGCCGGCACAGACCATGACCAGCAGGTACACCCAGCCGGCACAGACCATTACCAGCAGTTACACCCAGCCGGCACAGATCATCACCAGCAGGTACACCCAGCCGGCACTGACCATCACCAGCAGGTACACCCAGCCGGCACAGACCATCACCAGCAGGTACACCCAGCCGGCACGGACCATCACCAGCAGGTACACCCAGCCGGCACTGACCATCACCAGCAGGTACACCCAGCCGGCACAGACCATCACCATGGATGAACGGACGCACCCGAATAACACCCAGCACGGACACACACACACACACACACCCTATCCCCACACAGGCACCACCCACACGCACCACCCCACAACATCCAGCACACACACACACACACACACACCATCCAGCGCGCGAGCACACACACACACACACCATCCAGCGCGCGAGAACACACATATCCCACACACACCATCCAGCGCGCGAGCACACACATACCCCACACACACACCATCCAGCGCGCGAGCACACACACACACACACACACCATCCAGCGCGCGCGCGCGCGCACACACACACACACACACCATCCAGCGCGCGAGCACACACATACACCACACACACACACCATCCAGCGCGCGAGCACACACATACCCCACACACACACACACACACACCATCCAGCGCGCGCGCACACACACACACACACACACACACCATCCAGCGCGCGAGCACACACACACACACACACACACACCATCCAGCGCGCGAGCACACACATACCCCACACACACACACCATCCAGCGCGCGAACACACACATACCCCACACACACACCATCCAGCGCGCGAGCACACACATACCCCACACACACACACACCATCCAGCGTGCGCGCGCACACACACACACACACACACACACACCATCCAGCGCGCGAGCACACACATACCCCACACACACACCATCCAGCGCGCGAGAACACACATACCCCACACACACACACCATCCAGCGCGCGAGCACACACGTACCCCACACACACACCATCCAGCGCACGAGCACACACATACCACACACACACACACCATCCAGCACGCGAGCACACACATACCCCACACACACACAAACACAATCCAGCGCGCGAGCACACTGTGACGGTAGGGAGGGTTTGGCCCGGGGTTAACGGGGTTACACCCCAAGGGCCCCCCTCTAACCTCGCCAGGGAGACAAGGGGTTAACTGGGCTGAGGCCCAGAAATGTGATTTTGCCATTGTTATAACCTGTAAATGTATTCTCCCCTGTTTCCCTGTCCCATTGTAATGTCTGGGTTAATCAGTGTTTGCATAACACACACTGGATCATCAGGGGTTAATAAGCTACAGTTTAAGGAAATTCCATTGTATCTTGTCTTTTCAGGAAAGTTGGACTTCAAAGGGCTTAATTGAAGTTGAGTGTGAAAAGAGAAGGTTTTAGAACCCCACATGATAGATGCAGATGGGGGAATGCAAGCTTTTGCCTAAATATTGGTTCTCTGTGTTTTAAAACTGCAATGCATTTGGTTTGTCCTGGGATTTAAACCCAGGTTGGTGACAAAAGGCAGTGCTGAATAAAAGGTTACCTGAAAACTGGTATTTTGGTAACGGAGTAAGCCAGGACCCTGAGCCTTGGGGTACAGCCTCCAGGTCACCCCCCAAGTACACACATATTAAAAATATAACTTTGTCATAAGAGGGACATATATTTTTGATAAAGTGACTTTTTGCAGTTTTTGAAATACACAGGCAGAATGCTAATGGTGTGCTAATGTACAGGCAGAATGCCTGTCTTTGTAATGCGTAAGGAACCAAATGGTGCCTCATATGAGTCTATTCACGTTTGATATTCACTGGAAGTGTATATCAACAGAGAGGTGTGATACATCGCCCTGATCAATAGGTAACTGACCTAATTGTTTATGCGAGGAAGCTAAAAGCCTGCTTCAAAAGGTTTTATTGATGGGGCCAGGGGGGGGGGGCTACCCCAAACAGGATATCTGAATTGGTGTCCTTATTAAATATAAGAATATTATGAGATGTCCTTGGCTGAAAAGGATAAGAGTTACATATTTGTAATCGTGGGATTTAGCATATCTTTGGGAGTCTAAACACTGTATATGTACCTGCTGCTATATGCCAGATATTAATATCTCTATTAATTTTCATATTACACTGCGAGCGTCAGGTGTCAAGGATTGCATTAATATATCTCACCTGACTGTGTGTATTACGGAACGGAAGTTATGCAATGATTTGCAGTAAATATGAAATTTTGGTTGAGTTCTGAGAAACTGCAGCCCCCCTGCTATGATAATGAGCAGGAATGACAAGCCTGGTCATCAAAGGCTAAGTGGCTAATTACTTATGCTTGGCCCAACGGACAAAAGGAATTAACCAGAGTAAGTGTGACTTTTCACACTGACCATGGAATTCCAAACCGAGCTTCAAAAGCTTCAAAGGGGATTTTACTAGACGGCACGGAGCCGTAAACTGGGAAAGAGGGGGTTAAAATGATATATAAGTCAGAACCACCTTTTACCCATTGTTGTTCATTTGGTTCATGCAAAGTTGTTCATGTTGTTCATGCAAATGATCTTCATGCATGCATGTATCCTGCCTGTTTTGCTGTGATGTCAACTGAAATATGGGAGAAGTGGCCAGTCTCTAATCCTGATGGCTTTCTTGCCATAATCTTTACGTAAGTGTCTATATTTTGCCTGTTATTTGTACATATTTGCTGTGTTCACCTTTATCAAGGAATAAAATCACTTTATTATATCTTAAGTCTCGTCCCAGGTCAAACCCAGGTATATATATATATTTATATATAGTTTTGGTGTCAATTACAGCCTGTCGCAAGCTCTCGTGACAGGCTTGTAATTAACTGGTGGCAGCTGGCGGGACTGAACTGGACCTGGATTACAGTATTCTGCGGGGTACTGTGATCCAGTGGGAACTTGATGGTAATTGCAAGTTCCTGGGACTAAAGATATTGAACACACAGTGTACAACATATAACACAAGATATGGCACCTCCTCACTGTTCCCCTACTTGTGAGAAGCATTGCCTCCAGAACCAAAGTGCCAGCCATCCGTCTGACTGGAGCCGGGCACTGAGACCGGAGGAGTGCATCAAGTCGGCGCGGGGACCAGCAGCCAGCAAGGCTGAGAGAGAGACAGCAATGGGTGAGCATGAAACCCGGCAGGCTGAGCAAAGATCCACAGCTGCAGCTGCTGTAACCATCAGACATGTGGAGGGAGCGGGTGGTCTTGCACCAGGAGAGGTATTGGCCGTTGCGGCGGCCAGTCCATTTTTCCCAGAATTGCTGGCCCTGCTGTTGGCGCAGGGAGAGATGTCCCCAGCTGAGCGGTTCGAGCAGCTGAAGCTGGCAATGATCCGACCCGCTTATCCCCTCCCAGAGCACGGCGCTCAGGCAACTCCGCTCTGGACTCCGTTGCCCCTTGCTGGGGTTAGTCACCGGTGGCGGAGAAGTACCGGCAGTTGCTGCGGCACTGCCAACAAATGGGCCACAATAATGCCCAGTGCCCTTACCGTGCGCGGTCAGGCGAAGAAGCCCCTCAGGGCCAACGCTCACGAGCTGCGGAAAAGATGACCCAGTTAGCGGCATCCTCTGATGGCTCCCGCCCAGCCGGGGCGACAACCCTCCTCGGGACGTCTCCTGGAGAATCTGGACGGGCTGCATCAGCAACAGCGGCGGAGAGCAGCGGCCATCCACCTGATCCCGGCAGAGAACCAGCGGCAGCGGCAGAGAAGACGCCGCCACTCCGGTGTCCTGCCGGCGGCAGTTTTATTTGGGGGGAGGGACAGTGTTTGCGGGAGGGCGTTATTTTACCAAGTTTGCATGGAGCTGTGTTCCTCCACAAAGACCTGGGACCCTTGTCCTGCACCGTTTTACCTGTACCCAACCCGGGCGCTGTTGCGGCAGCGGCCCGGTGCTGCCCAGCCCAGATGGGGCCGGCGGCGGCCGCTCCATTCCCCCTGCAATTGGGACCAACGAAGGCGGCGGTCTCTGCGGGGACCAGCAAGGTAAGCCAGACCAAGTCGCAGACTGACTCTGACTTATGTTTCCCTATGACTGTACCCTGTTGTTTCACTATAGGGGTGACCGGGGGGTGGCAGGAGATAGGGGTACCAGGGGAGGGGAAGGACGGGCAGCTTGTAGGGCAGCTAGACGTCCCCATTACCCTGGTGGAGCAGCAAGGGGACTCTCAGTTAAGAGCCCCACTGTTGCAGCCTTGCTATGGGCCGGAGGTATCAGGGGTTGTGGCAAAGTTAGACCACCCCCAGATTACCTGCCAGCCAGGAGCTAAGGTGGGTGCATCTGCACCAGCAACCCTGAGCTCACCTCTGGTAATGGGGGCACAGCTTCGGGGAGAGGGGCTAGCCCCGTTAGCACCCAGCTCGAGGGTAGGATTGCCTGGGAGAGGGTTGGGTGGGCCAGTGGGAACCGGGAAGGGAAGGCAGCAAGTGAGCCAGCCAGTTTTCCCCGTTACCCTGGCAGAGCCTCAGGGGGTGTCGCAAATCAGCAACCCCCTGTTGCAGCCTAGCTATGGGCTGCAGGTATCATGGGCAGGGGCCAGTTTGTGCCACCCCAGAGATACCTGCCAGCCAAGAGCTAAGGTGGTTGCATCTGGAGAGATGCCCCTGGGCTCATCCCTGGTAAGGGGGAGACAGCGTCAGGGAGATGGCCTCACTCATGTGTCCCTAGGACACTATATATATATTTATATATGACACACACACATACCCACCATCCAGCGCGCGAGCGCACACATACCCCACACACACACACACACACCATCCAGCGCGCGAGCACACACACACACACACACACACACACCATCCAGCGCGCGAGCACACACATACCCCACACACACACACCATCCAGCGCGCGAGCACACACATACCCCACACACACACACACACCATCCAGCGCGCGAGCACACACACACACACACACACACCATCCAGCGCGCGAGCACACACATACCCCACACACACACACCATCCAGCGCGCGAGCACACACACACCCCACACACACACACTCACCATCCAGCGCGCGAGCACACACATACCCCACACACACACACACCATCCAGCGCGCGAGCACACACACACACACACACACACCATCCAGCGCGCGAGCACACACATACCCCACACACACACACACCATCCAGCGCGCGAGCACACACACACCCCACACACACACACTCACCATCCAGCGCGCGAGCACACACATACCCCACACACACACACACACCATCCAGCGCGCGAGCACACACACACACACACCATCCAGCGCGCGAGCACACACATACCCCACACACACACACCATCCAGCGCGCGAGCACACACACACCCCACACACAAACACCATCCAGCGCGCGAGCACACACATACCCCACACACACCATCCAGCGCGCGAGCACACACATACCCCACACACACACACCATCCAGCGCGCGAGCACACACACACCCCACACACAAACACCATCCAGCGCGCGAGCACACACATACCCCACACACACACCATCCAGCGCGCGAGCACACACATACCCCACACACACACACCATCCAGCGCGCGAGCACACACACACACACACACACACCATCCAGTGCGCGAGCACACACATACCCCACACACACACACCATCCAGCGCGCGAGCACACACATACCCCACACACACACCATCCAGCGCGCGAGCACACACATACACACACACACACACCATCCAGTGCGCGAGCACACACATACCCCACACACACACACCATCCAGCGCGCGAGCACACACATACCCCACACACACACCATCCAGCGCGCGAGCACACACATACACACACACACACCATCCAGTGCGCGAGCACACACATACCCCACACACACACACCATCCAGCGCGCGAGCACACACATACCCCACACACACACACCATCCAGCGTGCGAGCACACACATACCCCCCACACACACACCATCCAGCGCGCGAGCACACACATACCCCCCACACACACCATCCAGCGCGCGAGCACACACACACACACACACACGTACCCCACACACACACACACACACCATCCAGCGCGCGAGCACACACATACCACACACACACACACACCATCCAGCGCGCGAGCACACACATACCACACACACACACACCATCCAGCGCGCGAGCACACACATACCACACACACACACACCATCCAGCGCGCGAGCACACACGTACCCCACAGGTACCCCACACTCACACACCATCCAGCGCGCGAGCACACACGTACCCCACAGGTACCCCACACACACACACCAGCATACAGACCCCCCCACACACACCCGTTGTAAACTCCCTTACAGCCGGGCAGGGAAGGTTACTCACGTAACACGGTTACTCAATACTCACCAGGCAGAGGCAGGGACACTGTGTATTGTAGCTGAGTATCCGCCTGTATCTGCACGGTGTAATTACCCCGGTCTGAGCTAACGAGGTCCAAGATCTTTAACGACCCGTCTAGGAGCGGTGACGCCCGGTTGAAGTACTGTGCCCCCGGTACCAGTGTATAAGTTCTCGGGTTATAGAAGAGGATTAGGTTCGGAGAGTCCGTGCCTGACCCATTATACCAGGAGACGCCGAATACTGTCCCAGTGACCCCGGTGACCTTCAGGGTGATAGACTGTCCGACCGCCGGAATCTCAGGGACCCGCTGAATAACGAATCCACTGGTCACCTCCATCCACAGACTGAGGAGAACTGCAAGAAAGACAGGAGTGTGAGGAGCGCGGGCACCGCTCTAATACAGAGAGCGCAGGCATCTCTCTAATACAGGGAGCGCAGGCACCTCTCTAATACAGGGAGTGCAGGCACCGCTCTAATACAGAGAGCGCAGGCACCTCTCTAATACAGAGAACGCAGGCACCTCTCTAATACAGAGATCGCAGGCACCGCTCTAATACAGAGAGCGCAGGCACCTCTCTAATACAGGGAGCGCAGGCACCGCTCTAATACAGAGAGCGCAGGCACCTCTCTAATACAGGGAGCGCAGGCATCTCTCTAATACAGGGAGCGCAGGCACCGCTCTAATACAGAGAGCGCAGGCACCTCTCTAATACAGGGAGCGCAGGCACCTCTCCAAGATGGGATCTGTGAAGTGGCTATAGTGATACCATTTCCAGTTTTTTCAAATAATTTAGAATAAACCACTACCTCTATCCTCAGTCTAAAAGTTCAGGACTTACTATCATAAACATATTTTCTTAATATCATTTTTTTTGAAGCCTATATATACACATTTTTAGGCTAAACACTATGGAAGAATCAAGTGGAGACGAAATTGTTATATCTGATGTGGAGAGTATTACATATGTACACATGTGTAGTGATAATACACGACGATCTAGAAAGGCTGCACACTTGTTTGACGGAATATCTGACATTGTATGTAATGAACCATCAGACTTAACCCATTATTTTGTCAAACTGGAAAAACTCCTAGTTGAAAACTTAAGACTCTGGTGGGATATTACATCACTAGAAAATTACACTAGATGTAATAGAATCCCCAGAGGATTACGAATCAAAAAGGTACCATCTTTTGGGTTCTCAAATAAACAGTTTGAACAGGACTGGATTAAAACCCTAGACGCATGTTCATTCAAACTAATGGATCTAATCATACAACAGAAAACCGCAGAAAAATCACTACTAATGTCAGAAATCACAACTCTTCAGAAAAAATTGCAGCCATTTTCAACAATGGAGCAATTTGTTCGAAATGATAAGACTTTATTGTCTAACATTGAAACGATTGAAGACAATATTAGTGACAAAAAACATGTAAAATTTGAAAGAGACCGTGTTGACTACACCAAGGGCCAAATATATTGTTGGCAAAAACCCATTATTATTAAAGAATTTACAAGTTCAAGTACACCCAAAAGCCAACGCCGCCAAAAAGGATGGCAAAAAAATGCCACAAATAAATCTATTCTGAAAAATCCGCGAATTGAGACTTCCAGCTTTGAGTCTGATGTCTCTGATCAAGACTATAGATCACACACAGTTTCCTTTGATAGAACTGCAGACCACACAAGAGAAAATCGTGGAACCTGTAGTTACGATCAAAAAGCTTCAACATCATCTTGTCATACTAAAATGTCAAAATCTTCTGGTCAACCATCCTCAGCTTTTTTACAGGCAGGTCCCAAAGGCAGAGGAGAACCAGGAGATCCAAAAGGAAACGAAGGACGAGGCAAGGCCAAGCGGAAGAAGTACGAATAAAGGAGCTGGGTAATATAATTAATCTATCGGATATAGAACTTTCACTCGACCAGTTGACACTACTGAATAAGGGACTTGGGTTCGCACCGACACAAAACTTCAATCTGTTTCAAACAGTAATTGATCTTCAGAAATTTACCAGAAAATTAACTTTAAATAAGATCTTTGATTCACATAAGACAACAGATGATTCAGATGTGAACGATCATTTCCAACCACCCTCTACCAAAGAAATAGATTTATTGACATTTCAAGAATGTTGTGTTCTCTCCGATCTGGACACATTATTGGAATCACAAGGTGAACGGTTGGTACCATTCAACCAACCGTTTTTTGGTCAAGAAGATTCGGGCTATCGTAAAAAGTCACTATTTTGCCCAAACTACAACAGAGGACCATCCATTTGTATGTTTGAACATTTGGTAGAAAGAGACTTACGTTTATTAGCTCAAGGTTTCACATGTTCAAAGGTTAATTCTGGTAATCTAAGTTACACTGAAGTACAGCAGATTGATTGTATAAAAAAGCAGCATGATATCATACTTAAACATGCAGATAAGGGGGGTGCCCTTGTTATTATGTCTTCCTTACAATACCAAAAAGAAGCTTTGAGACAGTTACAGGATACTACCTCATATCTTTGTCTTAAAGGCAATCCAACATCTAAATATTATGAAGAATTGGTGGAACTATTAGAGTTTGGCAGAATTTTAAATGTCATCAGCCGTAAGGAATTTGAATTCCTTGACTGTACACATCCCGTGATCCCTATATTCCACCATCTCCCAAAGATCCATAAATCGCTGGTTGACCCTCCTGGTCGACCAATAGTAGCGAGCATTGGATCTTTGGGAGATGGATTGTCACGGTATGTTGACAAATTTCTGCAACCCCTGGTGGTACAGTTACCCTCATATGTCAGAGACACAGCAGACTTGATTGTCAATTTGCAGGACTTCACTTGGCACAAAGAATACAGGTGGGTCACACTTGATGTGGCCTCACTGTATTCTATTATACAACACAAACATGGATTAGCCGTTGAATATTATTTAGAACTTTCCACTCTATCTTTCTCACATTGCACTTTCTTATTGGAGTCTATTTCATTTTTGCTCACTCACAATTACTTTATGTTTGATTCACTTTTTTATTTACAGTTGTTGGGTACCGCAATGGGCACGAGCTTTGCACCATCATACGCTAATTTATTTATGGGTTTTTGGGAAGCACGGTTTATTTTTCACAGTGATAACCCTTTTCGTCAAAATATCGTCTTCTATAAGCGGTATATTGACGATCTGATAATAATTTGGAAGGGTGATGAACACACACTGAATTCCTTCACAGACTATCTAAACACTAACGATTTAAACATTAAACTCACTTTTGAACATAACCTTAATCACATTCACTATTTGGATCTGGTCCTGTACATTGACAACAAGATGCAAATTCAATCAGACATTTACCGTAAGGAGAACTCCAGGAATACACTCCTATGTGCACAAAGTTGCCACCCAAAATCTCTAATTAGAAATATCCCTGGAGCTCAGTTTATGAGACTCAAAAGGCTGTGCTCTGACGATGAGGTCTTTCTGTCCCGATCACGAGAGATGTCAACAAGATTTCTCGCCAGGGGGTATTCCGCCAAAGATGTTGGTGCAGCATTTGACAGGGCAAATGTAACAGAACGAAAAAATCTAATCCGCAAAAGGAAAAAATCAGCTCCTAAGGAGAGGAGTGCCAATGCTTCTGGTGAAAGAAAAAGTCCTTATTTTATCACCACATTCAACCAACAGTCCAAACAAATCTGTGACATCTTTCACAAACATTGGCACACTCTACTATTGGACAATGATATACGCCCAATTGTCCAAGGTGGACCCAGGTTCACCTATCGGAAGGCGAAGACACTGGCATCACACCTATCACCCAGCATGTTTGTTAGCAAGAGTGGTCCCTCCCATATCAGTAGTATCCCCAAGGGATTTTTCAAATGTGGTAATTGCACCATGTGCCAACACGCATCACCAACAAATAAGATCATGTGTAAATATAATTTACGTGAATATAAAATCAAGACCTTTCTAAATTGTAACACCAGTTATGTCATATATGTACTTAATTGCAAATGTGGATCAAGCTATGTAGGTCGTACAATTAGGCCATTAAAAACCAGAATGGCAGAACATGCCCGCTTAATCAGGAAAGGTGATCTTCTTCATCCCGTATCCAGACACTTTACGCAATGCCTCAAGGGAGGCATCAAGAATTTCACCTTCTCTGCTATCGAGCATATACACTGCCACCCCAGAGGTGGCAACAGAGAGAACACACTAAATCAGCGAGAGATGTTCTGGATATGCACCCTCGACACCCTTCACCCACACGGCATTAATATTGACTGGGAGTTAAAACACTTTCTATAGCCGTGTGAGGTGGAGGGTGACCGGGAGTGTGTGTCCACATAACTGCAACCTAGCGTGTTACGAGTTAATCTATCACTATACCCTAATAACCAAATCTTGATACCTATTGCATTTCCAAAATATGTTAATGTGCATAAAACAGTATATATTGTTTGTATTACATTTTGTACTAATCCATATCCAAATATATTTAGGCAATATATCGTTTCTATTCACTTATGGCAATTCTACTTAGAAATATTGACCAACATTATTAATTTTTATCTAAGTTAGACTAGAACATAATTAAATAATACTCCACACCACCATAGTTGTGAAAATAATCATTTTAATATATATTGGTTATTGCTCTACATCCCATTGTATACCATTGATTTTATATATATATATTGTTTCGTTTGTTAAGTATGTATGTTTTAACCATGTATTTCCACACAGACCCAGTTAATGGGTTAAACCCAAACATTGTTTCAATATCAACCTGATTGAGCTTTAAGAAACCTTCTGTCATCTGTTGACCAGCCAATCAGAATGGGTCTCCTCCTATTTAAGGGGTCTGTGTGTTAAGGGTAGTATACTCTTTGAAAAAGTCCCGACGAGGGACGAAACGCGTCAGAGTGACCCCTTCTGAGATGTACAGCATGTACCAATAAAGCTGTTTTAATCACAACCGTTCCTGAACCTGACTTTTTGCTGTGACCGCCTCTTCACCACTTCTACCTCTCTAATACAGGGAGCGCAGGCACCTCTCTAATACAGAGAGCGCAGGCACCGCTCTAATACAGAGAGCGCAGGCACCTCTCTAATACAGGGAGCGCAGGCACCTCTCTAATACAGAGAGCGCAGGCACCTCTCTAATACAGAGAGCGCAGGCACCGCTCTAATACAGGGAGCGCAGGCACCTCTCTAATACAGGGAGCGCAGGCACCTCTCTAATACAGAGAGCGCAGGCACCGCTCTAATACAGAGAGCGCAGGCACCTCTCTAATACAGGGAGCGCAGGCACCTCTCTAATACAGGGAGCGCAGGCACCGCTCTAATACAGAGAGCGCAGGCACCTCTCTAATACAGGGAGCGCAGGCACCGCTCTAATACAGAGAGCGCAGGCACCTCTCTAATACAGGGAGCGCAGGCACCTCTTTAATACAGGGAACGCAGGCACCTCTCTAATACAGGGAGCGCAGGCATCTCTCTAATACAGGGAGCGCAGGCACCTCTCTAATACAGGGAGCGCGGGCCCCTCTCTAATACAGGGAGCGGAGGCATCTCTCTAATACAGGGAGCGCAGGCACCTCTCTAATACAGGGAGCGCAGGCACCTCTCTAATACAGAGAGCGCAGGCACCTCTCTAATACAGAGAGCGCAGGCACCGCTCTAATACAGGGAGCGCAGGCACCTCTCTAATACAGGGAGCGCAGGCACCTCTCTAATACAGAGAGCGCAGGCACCGCTCTAATACAGAGAGCGCAGGCACCTCTCTAATACAGGGAGCGCAGGCACCTCTCTAATACAGGGAGCGCAGGCACCGCTCTAATACAGAGAGCGCAGGCACCTCTCTAATACAGGGAGCGCAGGCACCGCTCTAATACAGAGAGCGCAGGCACCTCTCTAATACAGGGAGCGCAGGCACCTCTTTAATACAGGGAACGCAGGCACCTCTCTAATACAGGGAGCGCAGGCATCTCTCTAATACAGGGAGCGCAGGCACCTCTCTAATACAGGGAGCGCGGGCCCCTCTCTAATACAGGGAGCGCAGGCATCTCTCTAATACAGGGAGCGCAGGCACCTCTCTAATACAGGGAGCGCAGGCACCTCTCTAATACAGGGAGCGCAGGCACCTCTCTAATACAGGGAGCGCAGGCACCTCTCTAATACAGAGAGCGCAGGCATCTCTCTAATACAGGGAGCGCAGGCACCGCTCTAATACAGGGAACGCAGGCATCTCTCTAATACAGAGAGCGCAGGCACCTCTCTAATACAGGGAGCGCGGGCACCTCTCTAATACAGAGAGCGCAGGCACCTCTCTAATACAGGGAGCGCGGGCACCTCTCTAATACAGGGAGCGCAGGCACCTCTCTAATACAGAGAGCGCAGGCACCTCTCTAATACAGGGAGCGCAGGCACCTCTCTAATACAGGGAGCGCAGGCACCTCTCTAATACAGGGAGCGCAGGCACCTCTCTAATACAGAGAGCGCAGGCACCTCTCTAATACAGAGAGCGCAGGCACCTCTCTAATACAGGGAGCGCAGGCACCTCTCTAATACAGAAAGCGCAGGCACCTCTCTAATACAGAGGGCGCAGGCACCTCTCTAATACAGAGAGCACAGGCACCTCTCTAATACAGGGGGCGCAGGCACCGCTCTAATACAGAGAGCGCAGGCACCTCTCTAATACAGAGAGCGCAGGCACCTCTCTAATACAGAGAGCGCAGGCACCTCTCTAATACAGGGAGCGCAGGCACCGCTCTAATACAGAGAGCGCAGGCACCTCTCTAATACAGGGAGCGCAGGCACCTCTCTAATACAGAGAGCGCAGGCACCTCTCTAATACAGGGAGCGCAGGCACCTCTCTAATACAGAGAGCGCAGGCACCTCTCTAATACAGAGAGCGCAGGCACCTCTCTAATACAGAGAGCGCAGGCACCTCTCTAATACAGAGAGCGCAGGCACCTCTCTAATACAGGGAGCGCAGGCACCTCTCTAATACAGAGAGCGCGGCCATCTCTCTAATACAGAGAGCGCGGGCACCTCTCTAATACAGGGAGCGCAGGCACCGCTCTAATACAGAGAGCGCAGGCGCCACTCTAATACAGGGAGCGCAGGCACCTCTCTAATACAGGGAGAGCAGGCACCTCTCTAATACAGAGAGCGCAGGCATCTCTCTAATACAGGGAGCGCAGGTCCCTCTCTAATACAGGGAGCGCAGGCATCTCTCTAATACAGGGAGCGCAGGAACCGCTCTAATACAGGGAGCGCAGGCACCTCTCTAATACAGGGAGCGCAGGCATCTCTCTAATACATATTTTTGCATTGTGCATATCCCGGTCAGGGTATGCTTATCCAAGCGGTGCCCTGCGCCTAGGAAAGCCAGGCTTCCTCCCCAGACCCCCAGTAAGTGTGCCTGTATATTGTGCATCTCTTCTTGCTGTACGTGGGAGCGCCCCAGGGAAGCCAGGCTTCCTCCCCAGACCCCCAGTAAGTGTGCCTGTATATTGTGCATCTCTTCTTGCTGTACGTGGGAGCGCCCCAGGGAAGCCAGGCTTCCTCCCCAGACCCCCAGTAAGTGTGCCTGTATATTGTGCATCTCTTCTTGCTGTACGTGGGAGCGCCCAGGGAAGCCAGGCTTCCTCCCCAGACCCCCAGTAAGTGTGCCTGTATATTGTGCATCTCTTCTTGCTGTACGTGGGAGCGCCCCAGGGAAGCCAGGCTTCCTCCCAGACCCCCAGTAAGTGTGCCTGTATATTGTGCATCTCTTCTTGCTGTACGTGGGAGCGCCCAGGGAAGCCAGGCTTCCTCCCCAGACCCCCAGTAAGTGTGCCTGTATATTGTGCATCTCTTCTTGCTGTACGTGGGAGCGCCCCAGGGAAGCCAGGCTTCCTCCCCAGACCCCCAGTAAGTGTGCCTGTATATTGTGCATCTCTTCTTGCTGTACGTGGGAGCGCCCCAGGGAAGCCAGGCTTCCTCCCCAGACCCCCAGTAAGTGTGCCTGTATATTGTGCATCTCTTCTTGCTGTACGTGGGAGCGCCCAGGGAAGCCAGGCTTCCTCCCCAGACCCCCAGTAAGTGTGCCTGTATATTGTGCATCTCTTCTTGCTGTACGTGGGAGCGCCCCAGGGAAGCCAGGCTTCCTCCCCAGACCCCCAGTAAGTGTGCCTGTATATTGTGCATCTCTTCTTGCTGTACGTGGGAGCGCCCCAGGGAAGCCAGGCTTCCTCCCCAGACCCCCAGTAAGTGTGCCTGTATATTGTGCATCTCTTCTTGCTGTACGTGGGAGCGCCCCAGGGAAGCCAGGCTTCCTCCCCAGACCCCCAGTAAGTGTGCCTGTATATTGTGCATCTCTTCTTGCTGTACGTGGGAGCGCCCAGGGAAGCCAGGCTTCCTCCCCAGACCCCCAGTAAGTGTGCCTGTATATTGTGCATCTCTTCTTGCTGTACGTGGGAGCGCCCCAGGGAAGCCAGGCTTCCTCCCCAGACCCCCAGTAAGTGTGCCTGTATATTGTGCATCTCTTCTTGCTGTACGTGGGAGCGCCCCAGGGAAGCCAGGCTTCCTCCCCAGACCCCCAGTAAGTGTGCCTGTATATTGTGCATCTCTTCTTGCTGTACGTGGGAGCGCCCCAGGGAAGCCAGGCTTCCTCCCCAGACCCCCAGTAAGTGTGCCTGTATATTGTGCATCTCTTCTTGCTGTACGTGGGAGCGCCCAGGGAAGCCAGGCTTCCTCCCCAGACCCCAGTAAGTGTGCCTGTATATTGTGCATCTCTTCTTGCTGTACGTGGGAGCGCCCCAGGGAAGCCAGGCTTCCTCCCCAGACCCCCAGTAAGTGTGCCTGTATATTGTGCATCTCTTCTTGCTGTACGTGGGAGCGCCCCAGGGAAGCCAGGCTTCCTCCCCAGACCCCCAGTAAGTGTGCCTGTATATTGTGCATCTCTTCTTGCTGTACGTGGGAGCGCCCAGGGAAGCCAGGCTTCCTCCCCAGCCCCCCAGTAAGTGTGCCTGTATATTGTGCATCTCTTCTTGCTGTACGTGGGAGCGCCCCAGGGAAGCCAGGCTTCCTCCCCAGACCCCCAGTAAGTGTGCCTGTATATTGTGCATCTCTTCTTGCTGTACGTGGGAGCGCCCCAGGGAAGCCAGGCTTCCTCCCCAGACACCCAGTAAGTGTGCCTGTATATTGTGCATCTCTTCTTGCTGTACGTGGGAGCGCCCAGGGAAGCCAGGCTTCCTCCCCAGACACCCAGTAAGTGTGCCTGTATATTGTGCATCTCTTCTTGCTGTACGTGGGAGCGCCCAGGGAAGCCAGGCTTCCTCCCCAGACCCCCAGTAAGTGTGCCTGTATATTGTGCATCTCTTCTTGCTGTACGTGGGAGCGCCCCAGGGAAGCCAGGCTTCCTCCCCAGACCCCCAGTAAGTGTGCCTGTATATTGTGCATCTCTTCTTGCTGTACGTGGGAGCGCCCCAGGGAAGCCAGGCTTCCTCCCCAGACCCCCAGTAAGTGTGCCTGTATATTGTGCATCTCTTCTTGCTGTACGTGGGAGCGCCCAGGGAAGCCAGGCTTCCTCCCCAGACCCCCAGTAAGTGTGCCTGTATATTGTGCATCTCTTCTTGCTGTACGTGGGAGCGCCCAGGGAAGCCAGGCTTCCTCCCAGACCCCCAGTAAGTGTGCCTGTATATTGTGCATCTCTTCTTGCTGTACGTGGGAGCGCCCCAGGGAAGCCAGGCTTCCTCCTCAGACCCCCAGTAAGTGTGCCTGTATATTGTGCATCTCTTCTTGCTGTACGTGGGAGCGCCCAGGGAAGCCAGGCTTCCTCCCCAGACCCCCAGTAAGTGTGCCTGTATATTGTGCATCTCTTCTTGCTGTACGTGGGAGCGCCCCAGGGAAGCCAGGCTTCCTCCCCAGACCCCCAGTAAGTGTGCCTGTATATTGTGCATCTCTTCTTGCTGTACGTGGGAGCGCCCCAGGGAAGCCAGGCTTCCTCCCCCAGACCCCCAGTAAGTGTGCCTGTATATTGTGCATCTCTTCTTGCTGTACGTGGGAGCGCCCCAGGGAAGCCAGGCTTCCTCCCCAGACCCCCAGTAAGTGTGCCTGTATATTGTGCATCTCTTCTTGCTGTACGTGGGAGCGCCCAGGGGAAGCCAGGCTTCCTCCCCAGACCCCCAGTAAGTGTGCCTGTATATTGTGCATCTCTTCTTGCTGTACGTGGGAGCGCCCCAGGGAAGCCAGGCTTCCTCCCCAGACCCCCAGTAAGTGTGCCTGTATATTGTGCATCTCTTCTTGCTGTACGTGGGAGCGCCCAGGGAAGCCAGGCTTCCTCCCCAGACCCCCAGTAAGTGTGCCTGTATATTGTGCATCTCTTCTTGCTGTACGTGGGAGCGCCCCAGGGAAGCCAGGCTTCCTCCCCAGACCCCCAGTAAGTGTGCCTGTATATTGTGCATCTCTTCTTGCTGTACGTGGGAGCGCCCCAGGGAAGCCAGGCTTCCTCCCCAGACCCCCAGTAAGTGTGCCTGTATATTGTGCATCTCTTCTTGCTGTACGTGGGAGCGCCCAGGGAAGCCAGGCTTCCTCCCCAGACCCCAGTAAGTGTGCCTGTATATTGTGCATCTCTTCTTGCTGTACGTGGGAGCGCCCCAGGGAAGCCAGGCTTCCTCCCAGACCCCCAGTAAGTGTGCCTGTATATTGTGCATCTCTTCTTGCTGTACGTGGGGAGCGCCCAGGGAAGCCAGGCTTCCTCCCCAGACCCCCAGTAAGTGTGCCTGTATATTGTGCATCTCTTCTTGCTGTACGTGGGAGCGCCCCAGGGAAGCCAGGCTTCCTCCCCAGACCCCCAGTAAGTGTGCCTGTATATTGTGCATCTCTTCTTGCTGTACGTGGGAGCGCCCCAGGGAAGCCAGGCTTCCTCCCCAGACCCCCAGTAAGTGTGCCTGTATATTGTGCATCTCTTCTTGCTGTACGTGGGAGCGCCCCAGGGAAGCCAGGCTTCCTCCCCAGACCCCCAGTAAGTGTGCCTGTATATTGTGCATCTCTTCTTGCTGTACGTGGGAGCGCCCCAGGGAAGCCAGGCTTCCTCCCCAGACCCCCAGTAAGTGTGCCTGTATATTGTGCATCTCTTCTTGCTGTACGTGGGAGCGCCCCAGGGAAGCCAGGCTTCCTCCCCAGACCCCCAGTAAGTGTGCCTGTATATTGTGCATCTCTTCTTGCTGTACGTGGGAGCGCCCCAGGGAAGCCAGGCTTCCTCCCCAGACCCCCAGTAAGTGTGCCTGTATATTGTGCATCTCTTCTTGCTGTACGTGGGAGCGCCCCAGGGAAGCCAGGCTTCCTCCCCAGACCCCCAGTAAGTGTGCCTGTATATTGTGCATCTCTTCTTGCTGTACGTGGGAGCGCCCCAGGGAAGCCAGGCTTCCTCCCCAGACCCCCAGTAAGTGTGCCTGTATATTGTGCATCTCTTCTTGCTGTACGTGGGAGCGCCCCAGGGAAGCCAGGCTTCCTCCCCAGACCCCCAGTAAGTGTGCCTGTATATTGTGCATCTCTTCTTGCTGTACGTGGGAGCGCCCCAGGGAAGCCAGGCTTCCTCCCCAGACACCCAGTAAGTGTGCCTGTATATTGTGCATCTCTTCTTGCTGTACGTGGGAGCGCCCAGGGAAGCCAGGCTTCCTCCCCAGACCCCCAGTAAGTGTGCCTGTATATTGTGCATCTCTTCTTGCTGTACGTGGGAGCGCCCCAGGGAAGCCAGGCTTCCTCCCCAGACCCCCAGTAAGTGTGCCTGTATATTGTGCATCTCTTCTTGCTGTACGTGGGAGCGCCCCAGGGAAGCCAGGCTTCCTCCCCAGACCCCCAGTAAGTGTGCCTGTATATTGTGCATCTCTTCTTGCTGTACGTGGGAGCGCCCCAGGGAAGCCAGGCTTCCTCCCCAGACCCCCAGTAAGTGTGCCTGTATATTGTGCATCTCTTCTTGCTGTACGTGGGAGCGCCCCAGGGAAGCCAGGCTTCCTCCCCAGACCCCCAGTAAGTGTGCCTGTATATTGTGCATCTCTTCTTGCTGTACGTGGGAGCGCCCCAGGGAAGCCAGGCTTCCTCCCCAGACCCCCAGTAAGTGTGCCTGTATATTGTGCATCTCTTCTTGCTGTACGTGGGAGCGCCCCAGGGAAGCCAGGCTTCCTCCCCAGACCCCCAGTAAGTGTGCCTGTATATTGTGCATCTCTTCTTGCTGTACGTGGGAGCGCCCCAGGGAAGCCAGGCTTCCTCCCCAGTACCCCAGTAAGTGTGCCTGTATATTGTGCATCTCTTCTTGCTGTACGTGGGAGCGCCCCAGGGAAGCCAGGCTTCCTCCCCAGACCCCCAGTAAGTGTGCCTGTATATTGTGCATCTCTTCTTGCTGTACGTGGGAGCGCCCCAGGGAAGCCAGGCTTCCTCCCCAGACCCCCAGTAAGTGTGCCTGTATATTGTGCATCTCTTCTTGCTGTACGTGGGAGCGCCCCAGAGAAGCCAGGCTTCCTCCCCAGACCCCCAGTAAGTGTGCCTGTATATTGTGCATCTCTTCTTGCTGTACGTGGGAGCGCCCAGGGAAGCCAGGCTTCCTCCCCAGACCCCCAGTAAGTGTGCCTGTATATTGTGCATCTCTTCTTGCTGTACGTGGGAGCGCCCCAGGGAAGCCAGGCTTCCTCCCCCAGACCCCAGTAAGTGTGCCTGTATATTGTGCATCTCTTCTTGCTGTACGTGGGAGCGCCCAGGGAAGCCAGGCTTCCTCCCAGACCCCAGTAAGTGTGCCTGTATATTGTGCATCTCTTCTTGCTGTACGTGGGAGCGCCCAGGGAAGCCAGGCTTCCTCCCCAGACCCCCAGTAAGTGTGCCTGTATATTGTGCATCTCTTCTTGCTGTACGTGGGAGCGCCCAGGGAAGCCAGGCTTCCTCCCCAGACCCCCAGTAAGTGTGCCTGTATATTGTGCATCTCTTCTTGCTGTACGTGGGAGCGCCCAGGGAAGCCAGGCTTCCTCCCCAGACCCCCAGTAAGTGTGCCTGTATATTGTGCATCTCTTCTTGCTGTACGTGGGAGCGCCCCAGGGAAGCCAGGCTTCCTCCCCAGACCCCAGTAAGTGTGCCTGTATATTGTGCATCTCTTCTTGCTGTACGTGGGAGCGCCCAGGGAAGCCAGGCTTCCTCCCCAGACCCCCCAGTAAGTGTGCCTGTATATTGTGCATCTCTTCTTGCTGTACGTGGGAGCGCCCAGGGAAGCCAGGCTTCCTCCCCAGACCCCCAGTAAGTGTGCCTGTATATTGTGCATCTCTTCTTGCTGTACGTGGGAGCGCCCAGGGAAGCCAGGCTTCCTCCCCAGACCCCCAGTAAGTGTGCCTGTATATTGTGCATCTCTTCTTGCTGTACGTGGGAGCGCCCCAGGGAAGCCAGGCTTCCTCCCCAGACCCCCAGTAAGTGTGCCTGTATATTGTGCATCTCTTCTTGCTGTACGTGGGAGCGCCCCAGGGAAGCCAGGCTAACCTCCCCAGTACCCCCAGTAAGTGTGCCTGTATATTGTGCATCTCTTCTTGCTGTACGTGGAGCGCCCCAGGGAAGCCAGGCTTCCTCCCCAGACCCCCAGTAAGTGTGCCTGTATATTGTGCATCTCTTCTTGCTGTACGTGGGAGCGCCCCAGGGAAGCCAGGCTTCCTCCCCAGACCCCCAGTAAGTGTGCCTGTATATTGTGCATCTCTTCTTGCTGTACGTGGGAGCGCCCAGGGAAGCCAGGCTTCCTCCCCAGACCCCCAGTAAGTGTGCCTGTATATTGTGCATCTCTTCTTGCTGTACGTGGGAGCGCCCCAGGGAAGCCAGGCTTCCTCCCCAGACCCCCAGTAAGTGTGCCTGTATATTGTGCATCTCTTCTTGCTGTACGTGGGAGCGCCCCAGGGAAGCCAGGCTTCCTCCCCAGACCCCCCAGTAAGTGTGCCTGTATATTGTGCATCTCTTCTTGCTGTACGTGGGAGCGCCCCAGGGAAGCCAGGCTTCCTCCCCAGACCCCCAGTAAGTGTGCCTGTATATTGTGCATCTCTTCTTGCTGTACGTGGGAGCGCCCCAGGGAAGCCAGGCTTCCTCCCCAGACCCCCAGTAAGTGTGCCTGTATATTGTGCATCTCTTCTTGCTGTACGTGGGAGCGCCCCAGGGAAGCCAGGCTTCCTCCCCAGACCCCCAGTAAGTGTGCCTGTATATTGTGCATCTCTTCTTGCTGTACGTGGGAGCGCCCCAGGGAAGCCAGGCTTCCTCCCCAGACCCCCAGTAAGTGTGCCTGTATATTGTGCATCTCTTCTTGCTGTACGTGGGAGCGCCCCAGGGAAGCCAGGCTTCCTCCCCAGACCCCCAGTAAGTGTGCCTGTATATTGTGCATCTCTTCTTGCTGTACGGTGGGAGCGCCCCAGGGAAGCCAGGCTTCCTCCCCAGACCCCCAGTAAGTGTGCCTGTATATTGTGCATCTCTTCTTGCTGTACGTGGGAGCGCCCCAGGGAAGCCAGGCTTCCTCCCCAGACCCCCAGTAAGTGTGCCTGTATATTGTGCATCTCTTCTTGCTGTACGTGGGAGCGCCCCAGGGAAGCCAGGCTTCCTCCCCAGACCCCCCAGTAAGTGTGCCTGTATATTGTGCATCTCTTCTTGCTGTACGTGGGAGCGCCCCAGGGAAGCCAGGCTTCCTCCCCAGACCCCCAGTAAGTGTGCCTGTATATTGTGCATCTCTTCTTGCTGTACGTGGGAGCGCCCCAGGGAAGCCAGGCTTCCTCCCCAGACCCCCAGTAAGTGTGCCTGTATATTGTGCATCTCTTCTTGCTGTACGTGGGAGCGCCCCAGGGAAGCCAGGCTTCCTCCCCAGACCCCCAGTAAGTGTGCCTGTATATTGTGCATCTCTTCTTGCTGTACGTGGGAGCGCCCCAGGGAAGCCAGGCTTCCTCCCCAGACCCCCCAGTAAGTGTGCCTGTATATTGTGCATCTCTTCTTGCTGTACGTGGGAGCGCCCAGGGAAGCCAGGCTTCCTCCCCAGACCCCCAGTAAGTGTGCCTGTATATTGTGCATCTCTTCTTGCTGTACGTGGGAGCGCCCAGGGAAGCCAGGCTTCCTCCCCAGACCCCCAGTAAGTGTGCCTGTATATTGTGCATCTCTTCTTGCTGTACGTGGGAGCGCCCAGGGAAGCCAGGCTTCCTCCCCAGACCCCCCAGTAAGTGTTGCCTGTATATTGTGCATCTCTTCTTGCTGTACGTGGGAGCGCCCAGGGAAGCCAGGCTTCCTCCCCAGACCCCCAGTAAGTGTGCCTGTATATTGTGCATCTCTTCTTGCTGTACGTGGGAGCGCCCAGGGAAGCCAGGCTTCCTCCCCAGACCCCCAGTAAGTGTGCCTGTATATTGTGCATCTCTTCTTGCTGTACGTGGGAGCGCCCAGGGAAGCCAGGCTTCCTCCCCAGACCCCCAGTAAGTGTGCCTGTATATTGTGCATCTCTTCTTGCTGTACGTGGGAGCGCCCAGGGAAGCCAGGCTTCCTCCCCAGACCCCCAGTAAGTGTGCCTGTATATTGTGCATCTCTTCTTGCTGTACGTGGGAGCGCCCCAGGGAAGCCAGGCTTCCTCCCCAGACCCCCCAGTAAGTGTGCCCTGTATATTGTGCATCTCTTCTTGCTGTACGTGGGAGCGCCCAGGGAAGCCAGGCTTCCTCCCCAGACCCCCAGTAAGTGTGCCTGTATATTGTGCATCTCTTCTTGCTGTACGTGGGAGCGCCCAGGGAAGCCAGGCTTCCTCCCCAGACCCCCAGTAAGTGTGCCTGTATATTGTGCATCTCTTCTTGCTGTACGTGGGAGCGCCCAGGGAAGCCAGGCTTCCTCCCCAGACCCCCAGTAAGTGTGCCTGTATATTGTGCATCTCTTCTTGCTGTACGTGGGAGCGCCCCAGGGAAGCCAGGCTTCCTCCCCAGACCCCCAGTAAGTGTGCCCCTGTATATTGTGCATTCTCTTCTGCTACTTGCCCCTGGTACGCTCGGGAGCGCCCAGGGAAGCCAGGCTTCCTCCCCAGACCCCCAGTAAGTGTGCCTGTGATATTGTGCTATCTCTTCTTGCTGTACGGTGGGAGCGCCCAGGGAAGCCAGGCTTCCCTCCCCAGACCCCCGTAAGTGTGCA
>NW_027454965.1:47500-51203 GCF_040206685.1 Ascaphus truei | reverse complement strand
CACAACACACACACACACACCGACTGACACACACACCGACTGACACACACACACACACCGACTGACACACACACACACACACACACCGACACACACACACACACACCGACACACACACACACCACACCGACACACAACACACACACACCGACTGACACACACACACACACACCGACTGACACACACACACACCGACTGACACACACACACACACCGACTGACACACACACACCGACTGACACACACACCAACTGACACACACACACACACACCGACTGACACACACACCGACTGACACACACACCGACTGACACACACACACCGACTGACACACACACCGACTGACACACACACCGACTGACACACACACGACTGACACACACACCGACTGACACACACACCCACACACCGACTGACACACACCACACACCGACTGACACCCACACCCACTGACACACACACACACACCGACTGACACACAGACACCGACTGACACACACACACACCGACTGACACACACACACCGACTGACACACACACACACCGACTGACACACACACACGACTGACACACACACACACACACACACCGACTGACACACACACACACACACACACCGACTGACACACACACACACACACACCGACTGACACACACACACCGACTGACACCCACACACACACACACCGACTGACACACACACACACACCGACTGACACACACACACACACACACCGACTGACACACACACACACACACACCGACTGACACACACACACACACCGACTGACACACACACACACACCGACTGACACACACACACACACACCGACTGACACACACACACCGACTGACACACACACACACACACACACAGACTGACACACACACACACACACACCGACTGACACACACACACACACCGACTGACACACACACACCAACTGACACACACACACACACACACACACACCGACTGACACACACACACACACACACACACACACCGACTGACACACACACACACACACACCGACTGACACACACACACACACACACACCGACTGACACACACACACCCACTGACACACACACACCGACTGACACACACACACACACACCGACTGACACACACACACACACCGACTGACACACACACACACCGCACTGACACACACACACACACCGACTGACACACACACCGACTGACACACACACACACACACACCGACTGACACACACACACACACACACACACACCGACTGACACACACACACACACACACACACCGACTGACACACACACACACCGACTGACACACACACACACACACACACACACACCGACTGACACACACACACACACACACCGACTGACACACACACACACACACACACACACACACACACCGACTGACACACACACACACACACACACCGACTGACACACACACACACCGACTGACACACACACACACACACACCGACTGACACACACACACACACACACCGACTGACACACACACACACACACCGACTGACACACACACACACCGACTGACACACACACACACACACACACCGACTGACACACACACACACACACACACCGACTGACACACACACACCGACTGACACACACACACACACACACACACACACACACACACACACCGACTGACACACACACACACACTGACACACACACACACCGACTGACACACACACACCGACTGACACACACACCGACTGACACACACACACACACACCGACTGACACACACACACACACACACACACACACACACACACACCGACTGACACACACACACACACCGAGTGACACACACACACACACACACCGACTGACACACACACACACCGACTGACACACACACACACACACACACCGACTGACACACACACACACACACACACCGACTGACACACACACACACACACACCGACTGACACACACACCGACTGACACACACACACACACACACACACACACCGACTGACACACACACACACACACCGACTGACACACACACACACACACACCGACTGACACACACACACACACACACACACACACACACACACACACACCGACACACACACACCGACTGACACACACCGACACACACACACTGACTGACGCGCACACAAACCCTGACTGACGCACACACTGACTGAGGCACACACACACGCACACACTGACTGTGTGTGCGTCAGTCAGTCTGTGTGTGTTTGTGTTTCTGCCTCAGACTCACTGACGCGCGCGCAAACACACAGTTACTGACGCACACACGCTACATGAAGCTGTAAAGACTGACACACACACCGACTGACACACACACACACACACACCGACTGACACACACACACACACACACACACCGACTGACACACCACACACACACACACACCGACTGACACACACACACACACACACCGACTGACACACACACACACACACCGACTGACACACACACACACACACACCGACTGACACACACACACACACACCGACTGACACACACACACACCGACTGACACACACACACACACCGACTGACACACACACACACACACCGACTGACACACACACACACACACCCACTGACACACACACACACACCCACTGACACACACACACACACCCACTGACACACACACACACACCCACTGACACACACACACACACCCACTGACACACACACACACCGACTGACACACACACACACCCCCACACACACACACACTGACTGCCGCACGCGCACACACACACTGACTGACGCGCACACAAACCCTGACTGACGCACACACTGACTGAGGCACACGCACACGCACACGCACACACTGACTGTGTGTGCGTCAGTCAGTCTGTGTGTGTTTGTGTTTCTGCCTCAGACTCACTGACGCGCGCGCAAACACACAGTGACTGACGCACACACGCTACATGAAGCTGTAAAGGAGGGGGGGGGGACTGGATTGATGTGAATGGGGGACAAACAGAGAGAGGGGGAGGAGAGAGAGAGGAACGGGAACATTACATCACGGGCAACGCCGGGTCTCTCAGCTAGTAAAATAATAAAAAGGAAGACAGTGTTCAATAAAACGGGATAAAGGAATCCTGGATTGGCTAAAAATATAGCTAAACAGCTGCCTGAGGCTGACAGGGGGAGACGGAGATTTACACTGAAGCCAAGAGCGGGTTCCGCGGCGAACGTATTGGGATCCGGACCGCGCCACCGCAGAGATGTTACCACCGCCCGAGCTCCCTGCAAACGCCATCTCGGCCTGTCAGAATACGCGCAGAGTGACCTGTCGTGACACGTCGGTTTATGTGTCTTTTTCAGTACAAAAACTTGTGATCAAACTTACCAGAGTGCTGTCTCCTGATCTCGTGCTTCAAACGGAATCGTGTGGTTTATTATTGCTTTATGGGACAAGCACCCAATTTTTTCTACATGCAACTGGAGTGCCGGCTGCTTCTGTGGAATATATATATATATAATTATATATATGCCAGGCCAGGACGCAAGATGCAAAACCTGCGCAATACTCTACACAGCGGACACAATACAAATACCACACAGGAATCGGGAATACTACTACATAGGTGAGACGGGGCAGGGGATAAACAAGAGAATGAACCTGCATCGCACAGCATCACACGCGGAACAAGAGACAGTCC
>NW_027454965.1:0-45000 GCF_040206685.1 Ascaphus truei | reverse complement strand
CCAAGCATGCACATATACCTCTCCACACAAGCAGCTCTGATCCAAGCATGCACATATACCTCTACACACAAGCAGCTCTGATCCAATCATGCACATATACCTCTACACACAAGCAGCTCTGATCCAAGCATGCACATATACCTCTACACACAAGCAGCTCTGATCCAAGCATGCACATATACCTCTACACACAAGCAGCTCTGATCCAAGCATGCACATATACCTCTCCACACAAGCAGCTCTGATCCAAGCATGCACATATACCTCTACACACAAGCAGCTCTGATCCAAGCATGCACATATACCTCTACACACAAGCAGCTCTGATCCAAGCATGCTCATATACCTCTCCACACAAGCAGCTCTGATCCAAGCATGCACATATACCTCTACACACACTGCAGATTTGTGCACATAACGTAAGGAGATAGCTGTTGTTGTAAAATAGTAATTGCAGAAATGGAGGCAATAAATGCTCGAGTATTAAAGATGTAAATACATCACCATTAAAGCGTAGGTGTGAAAGGCCAATTTACAGATAGCCAAGGCCTCCTGTCATGGAAAAGGGTAGGGGTCCCACTCCACAGACTCTCACTCCAACGCGTTCCGACTAAAACGGTCTTCTTCAGAGAGAAGAAGATTATATATATATATATATATTTATTTTTTTTGCATGTCATTTCCCAGAATCCCTTGCTGCAGTGGAAGTGCTGTATGCTGGTGATAATGGGGAAAGGAGGGGTTGCAGACCTGCCTAAGACATGCAGATGAGCATACAGTTGTATTTGCATATTTGCTTTCCTGTGGAGGGTTTTTGTCACTTTTTTTACTCACCATAACTTAACTCAGTATTATGGTATAGCCTATCCCATAGCCTCTTTGCATACCCAGTTAAATCAACCCCACACTGATGAGACCCATTAAGGTCGAAACAGCTGTCTGTGGGTGGTTTTCTGGGTATGCACCTTAACCCTGGCTGTGCTCAAAGCTGTGACCATGCAGCAAGCTTAAGCCTATAGGGAACCATGTTAAAAATGGTTTTTGAGGCAAAAAGTGACACTGTGTGCTCATTTGCATGTCATTTCCCAGAATCCCTTGCTGCAGTGGAAGTGCTGTATGCTGGGTGATAATGGGGAAAGGCGGGGTTGCAGACCTGCCTAAGACATGCAGATGAGCATACAGTTGTATTTGTATATATATATATATATATATATATATATATATATATATTGTGACAAACGGCTTACTCCGGGGCTCCGTCGTTTGTCCGGGACTGTTTAGAACACGGTCTTTTAGGGTAGGTTAAATGATGAGGCGTCACGTACTGTTCCTTTAAACAGGCTATGCCTGGTTTATTCAGTCCCAGGCACTGAGACTGCCACAGTGCATACAACAGAAAACAGATCAAAACAAAAGCTGCTCACCTGAGCGATAACTTAACTTAGATATCCCTGACTCAGGGTTGGAAGTGGCTTTTCCACTTCCAACATCAAAACACGGTACTTTTGCAGTCTTACACAAATGAACAGAAAGATTGAACCTGTTTGGGGAAGAGGCTTCTCCCCTCTGTAGTTCAGCAGCCTTCCAGCCTCCTGGCTCTTGTGGGGAGACCAGAGCAAACAGGAAATCAGTCTTTCATACCTGATTCCTAATTAGCATGACAGGTGACAGAAATCAGGCAGCAGACAAACTCTGGTCTGGATCTCTCATCCCTCAGTTCCAGCGCTTGCCAAACTGTGGGATGGAGTGTATGTATTATAAGGCTGCACTCCCAGGCCAAACAGGATAGAAACTGTCTAGTATCCTGGGAGCCCTATATACGGAATTTATTACCATCCCCTGGTTTCTGTCACAATATATATTGCGTATTATAGGGGCGTGAGGAAGGCCCTATACAGGACCGAAACGTTGGATTTATATGTGCCTGCTTTTTTTCAAATACACTTTTGCAATATACCTTGAGTGCTGTTTTTTTGTCTCCTTGGTGGGACACCTGGTTTCCTGTAATTTTTGTTGAACAAGCACTTATTTCTTTGGAGCCTTTGAAGTGCCTGCTGTTATCTATATATATATATATATATATATATATATATATATATATATATATATATATATATATATATATATATATATATATATATATATAAACCTGGTTTCATATATATATATATATATATATATATATATATATATATATATATATATATATATATATATATATGTATATGTGTGTGTAAATATATATATGTGTGTATGTATATATATATACATATATATATATATATATATATATATATATATATATATATATATATATATATGTATATGTGTTCGTGTGTGTGTGTCATACAAGAATCTATTATTATCTAAAATCAGTAACATATGTGATCTATTATGCCATTACCAATTGGACTGTAGGACTATAAAACCATTACGACTGAGTTGTAGCATTATCCTCTGATGAAATCAGCCGTGTGCTGAAGAAACACGTAGGTACATTCTTCTCGTTGCTATTGCCACACTATCCGTCTTGACGCCGGAAGGGAAGTTGGTACGCGAACAAGGCGAGACACCGGAATTACAGAGTGGAATCACAACTGCATACTACAGATTGCCGGAGGACCACACTGCAAGGGGCGCAGCCTATCGAGTTTCCCGGTCATCGTCCAAAGTCTGGAGCTGCGGATTGACCACCGGATTGACCACCGGATTACCACGGAGCACGAGCCTGTCTCATACAACGCTTTTACCAAACGGATGTTTGTGAGTTTGTTATTTTTATCTTGTCCAGGAAATGAAATTGTTAAACCGAATTTACACATGGAGCGGGCGCTTTCTCTTCTTTTTTTTTGTTTAGGTATCTATCGAGGAGGTGGTTGTTTCCCCGAAGAGAGCTGCCAGGACTCCAGAGGATGCCCGAATTGGATCCTTTTATGATTGAGTTATAACATAGCTATTAGAGCTAAGTTTCTGGACTGTTATTGTGTTTAGGCATAGTGTTTATTATTATTTTATTACAGCTACTTTTTAGTTATTAATTCTGGCCACTAATTCTCACTGCCACTATAATCTTTCTCTAGCCACAACCAAATTGCTATATCAGCTATATTATTTATTGGTTATACCAGGGGAGCTCGCGCCCCCACCCCCTCCTTTACCTTGATGCGGCGTCACGTGACCGGCAGCGGCATTTGACGAGGGTGACGTCACATGACCCCGCGGCGTAATTTAACACCGCGTTGCCATGGACACGAGTGACGCCGGCAGAGTCAAGGTAAGTAATAGCATTGCAGAGGCCTCACGCGATACCCCGGCATTTAATTTTAATGCCTCGAGGAAGTGCGCGGGGCCTCTGCAACCGCCCGTGCGCCTCCCCCCCCCCCCCCGAAAAATCTCCCGCCCTCCACTTTGCGCACCTCTGGGTTATACCATATATATACACACGCACACACATATATACACACACGTGTATGTGTGTATAAAACAGACAATATATATACATATAGTATGATATATATATATAAACATACTATATGTGTATGTATGTATATGTGTATATATATATATATATTGCACGCGCACACACACATATAACGTTTTATCCAACTTTTTCATTTATCATTTGTAGAGAAAATGAACAATGTCGCCAAAAGCGCTATTTTTCAAAATGTAGCATCTCTACTAATTAGTGTAAAATGATACTTCATATAAAGCAGGTTATGGGACCCAGTATAAAATGACCTTCATGTCTCTTATCACATCCCAGTATATGGATATCTTCTATTATCACAAGCTGCTAACATGTGACAGGGCTCAGGGTCTGAGCCCAGAATGTGACATATTGAACATTCTCATTCTAAATTTCAAAAAATATTGTGTTGATTTCTGACCTGACTGCCGTGGTTACAGCTCAACCACTCTGTTCTACTGCATGTCACCACTTTCTGCCACAACCAGCTGACGGTGGATCTGCAAGGAGTTCAACGCTCATTGGCATCACATCTGTGGCTTGGTTGACGTATCATTTCTCCAGCTTTTTATTGTATTGTTTTTAAATAGATTATATTTATTTAGTTGAATAGATTATATTTCTTAGTACAATAGATTCTATTTATTAGTTTAATAGATATTTATTTAGTTTGATACATTATATTTCTTAGTTTAATAGATCATATTTGTTAGTTAAATAGATTATATTAACTAGTATTTAAGTCTCCCCCTCAGAGCCCCATTAGATAAATATTTTAGGACCCTTGTGCATATTTCACATCTTTTCGGAGTCGCTTATTTTTTAGACCCTCGGAGCCGAAACCTAAAGGGGTCAGCTAAGAAAGTTCGGATCAAGAGGAGCCACACAGCTTAAAGACAGAACATTTCCAAGGGAGATGGAGACAATTTGGGTAAGATCTGATTAAAGGACAACCTTTGGGGAAGGAAAGGGTGATGGGGGAGTGTAAGAGGGGGGTGAGAGAGCAAGGTGGTGTGTCAGATTGGGGCAGAGCAAGAGAACGCAAAAATGATGGGGATTTGCTGCATACCAAAAAAAACAATTAGTGATACTTTTACCAGTGCCCCTTAGTCTCAGGGAAGACCGGCATTTCGTCCAATGTATACAATAAGATTGATGGAAAAGGGCACACAGATTTGAATAAAAAAAGATAATTTATTGTGCCACAGACTACAATGTTTTGGCTGCTGGCCTTTCTTTGCTGGATTTAGTGGGTTTAGCCACTTTACCTGAAAAAGACCAGCAGGCCGAAATGTTGTAGTCTATGGCAGTGCAAGAGAAAACAGGTTGGGGGGGGGTGGGTTCTCGCAAGGTCGCCGACCCATGGGTGAGGGTCCCCGGTGGAAACTAGTCCTGGACCCCGGGAAAGCTGTCTGTGGTCCATACAAGCTGAGTAACATGTAGAAAGGACACATGTATGTTCAGAATGAGTTAGCATGGTATTTTGAGAGGCATCATAGCAGGTCAGTGCAAGTCAGGGCAGAGCACTGCAAGGTCAGTCAATATGAGTATGAGGAAGGGTCCGATGGAGGAGTTGGAGGGTCCCAGAATATCTCTTAAAGCAGGGGTGTGCAAATCGAGGGGCGCGACATTTTCTTGGGAGGAGGGGCTCGGCGCTTACAGTGGCCCCTCGCTCTTCCCCACAGCATTTAAATTAAATGCCGGAAATCGCGCGCAAGTCCTCTGTAAGTTCCCTTTCCTTGTCTCCGGCGGCTTCTGGCGACAGCAACGTGGCGTCACATGATGTGGCATTGCCATAGCAACGTGATTTCACATGACGTCGTTGCATCAGAACGTCGGAGACAAGGTGGGGAGGGGGGAGGGGGGAGCAGGGAAAAAGGTTGCGCAACCCTGTCTTAAAGCATTGTCTGGCATACAGATCAGAGGCCAAGAATGGATATGGATATCCGATGTGAAGCCGGAAATAAGACAGAAAAGACCGTTTCGGGAGAAGAAGGTGAGTGATGAAATAGCCGTCACTGTGTAACTCTTCCAATTACCTGCAACTTCATGCAGAGAAATAGCAACGCTTGTTTTTAACGTGTTAAGCGCCTAATGGGGAATTCAACTGCTGAGAGGTTAAGGGAGTTACTCACCAAACTCAGCGACGTTTCTGTGTCTCTGTGATAACTCCCCTAGGACATGCCTGAAAACCAGAGGTTACTCAATGTATTTTTGATAAATAGAAATATGACCTTCTGGGGAGGGGTACATAATGGGTACTGGGCCTGGTGAGGTGGGTATAACGGGTACTGGGCCTGGTGAGGTGGGTATAACAGGTACTGGGCCTGGGGAGGGGTGTATAACAGGGTACTGGGCCTTGGGAGGGGTGTATAACAGGGTACTGGGCCTGGGGAGGGGTGTATAACAGGGTACTGGGCCTGGGGAGGGGCGTATAACAGGGTACTGGGCCTTGGGAGGGGTGTATAACAGGGTACTGGGCCTGGGGAGGGTTGTATAACTGGGTACTGGGCCTGGGGAGGTGGGTATAACGGGTATTTGCCCTGTGGAGGGCGGTATAACGTGGTATTGCGGAGGGGGTATAAGTGGCACAGGAGCTCTTGCGATACAGAGTATCACTGTCCCTGGTTATAAACACTTCATGTCTCCTGCAGGTCAGGACACGCACGAAGGTGGTGCCCTTTGTGCCACCAGACGACGAGGCGGGCTACGAGGCGGACGACGAGGCATACGAAAAAGCGGGCGTCAAGTGGAACAATGAGGTGGGCTACAAGGCGGCCGAGGAGGCAGACGTGGTGTACGATGACCAAGGAGCATACGACAGGTGTGGCCGGATCTGCTGCTTCACCTTTTTTAGGCGGAGGAGAAGACCCCAGGAGCAGGTAGGAGAATACGAGAGGTGCGGACAGATCTGCTGCTTCACCTTTTTTAGGCAGAGAAGAAGCCGGGAGCAGGTAGCAGAGGAGCCAGGGCGTAGATACAGGGGTATTCTAGGGGCCCTGAGAAGTTGGTTTGACCGCAGGAGAGGCAGATAAGATCAGGAAGGCTGCGGGAGGGGCAGGTACTAGAGGGAGATAGGGATATTGGGCGTGAGAGGGTGAGAGAGAACAAGGAGCAGGGCCGGAGCACGGGTTTCATGCGCCCGAGGCGAAACTTAAAATTTGTGCCCCAGTTGTATAAAAAATAACAAGATAAATAAAATAATAAAATAAACAGTGGCGTAGCTATCGGGACTGCAGGGGGTGCGACCGCACCCCAGCGCGACGCAAAATAAAAACAAAAGGGCGCCAAAATACTGGATAAAAAAAAAGAATAATAATTTTAAAAAAAAGATAAATAAATTAGAAATAATAAGAAAAAAAATAATAATGATTATTAATGCGCCCCTAGGACCTTTGCGCGCTAGGCGACCGCCTAATGGCCGGCCGGCCCTGCGAGGTATGCGGGAGGAAAAGGGGTGAATGGGATAGATATGCAGGGGGATGGGGGAGCAGGTGAGTTATACACAGGGGCACAAGGGCCCCATCACCCACATCTCTATATACTGAGTGTGCCCCTGTGTATAACAACGCTGATCTGTGCTGCTCCATCTGATCTCACTGCGCAGTGATCCAGGGACCCTCCGATCGCCATTTAATGGGGTCAGGAAGGAATTTTTTTCCCCCATTGCACAGCAGGGGTTATGTTTCGCCTTCCTCTGGATCACAGCAACAAATTGCCCTTTGTGCATGAATTATCAGTGAGATCTTTATACACCCTGCATTGGTCTTCACTCCTTTGCTGCCGGAGGGGCCTGCAGTGCATTGCTCTGCGTGTTACTATATTGCTCTGCAATGTGCTGCAGGCCCCTACCAGCAAAGAGATTCATTATTTCAATAAAATACTCTCTTTAATCCAACCTATGTGTAGTGTCTTTTCTATCCGTTGTATCTATTGCTAACAGCTCAGTGATTCTTCCCCAGGTCATTGCACTAGTGTCACGCTGCCAAGCCGGGTGTGAGGGAGATTTATAGGGTCACATATACACTTCTGCCAAAACACGAGTGCAAACAGGAAGCCCCTCTGATCTCATATCTTTTATTACACAAAACGGTATCTAAAAAGGTAAAAAGAACATACATGGGATTCTGCTACAAATATCTCTCTAATTACAAACCAATTAGCAAATCATTCAGATTAGAGTCGAGCGAAAAGAAAGGGTTAAGTATCTCATGTACAGTATATGCAGTGCAGGCTGTTCTGCGCATTACATGCAGGGGACAACGTTTAGGGGATATAAGTAATGCTGATCTCAGAGCTGACCGGCTGACCTGCTCTTCTGGCTGACCGGAGGACCTGCTCTTCTGGCTGACCGGCTTCCCTTCTTCCAGCTAACTGACCTGAATTGTGGCCCCTGTATCTCCCAATTAAACGTTTTATTGGCATATTCTTGTTTGACTCGTTCTATACAGACATTTTCTATATATTCATTGTGGGATTTGATAACATCTGTAAGATCTCTCAGAATATCACATTCTGTACGTTTGTGCTGAATATTTTTCCATTCTCAATTTACTTAATATTAGTTTTTGGCTTCAATTATTTATATCGAGCCCAAAATACCTTTATACAGGATGCTGTTCCCTTTATCCCACAAATGCTGCTTCATTAAAGCCCGTGGGTGGCACTTAATGCATTCTCAGACTTTTAGGCAACATCCCTAATTTCCAAACGTGGGATAAAATCTGTGCATATTTAAATGGTTAATTTTTCCATTTTTCCATTGTGACAAAATATCAATTTTCTCACTCAGACTACTAAATCCCTCCCCAAAAATATCCGTTTCACATAAAAGTGTGTGCGCGTCTCCTTCCGCCTAACTGGCACGTCGTCCTTACGGGCGCCACTCCTTGCAACTCCACGCTGCCCTCCAGTGGTAAAAGAAATAAGATACATTTACTGTACTCGTCTGGCAGCTGCTCCCGTATAAGGTGGGTAACTCTGTATTGGGGTCTTGGTAGAGTATATTTTATACTTATGTCGGATAGATGAGAAAATAATATTCCTAACAGGTTATTGTGAGAGGCCTTGGATCTGATCCTATATGCACGCAGCCCTCGCCTCTCTGACCTTGAACACATACTTCAATCTGATTTTTTGAGACTTGAAACTGGATTTCCCAAAACAAACTGATTTTAAACACTGACAAGACTGTAACAATGGTATTTGGGACCAGAGCTAAATTGCTAAAGCTGCCAATGACAGAGCTTCAGATAAAAACCAGCTCTGATACCATCCTAGCCCCTGTTACTTGTTTGAAATATCTGGGCATATAGTTCAACTCCCATTTAACATTTGGGATGCACATTGATACCCTGACATCCAAATCCTATGCCAAACTAGGTGTACTTTACAGGAACAAATCCTCCCTAAGGCCCTCATGCAGTAAGCAGCGATAAGCCACTTATCACCAGCTTATAGCCAAAAAAGCCTACAGCGATTCAGAAAGCCCAGAGAAGCTGGCGATTAGAGCAAAAATAACCGGGGTTTTTTTGCCGGAAAATAAATAAATAAATAAAATCGGCAGACGCGCGGTGATAAGCCACTTTTCAGCACTGATCGCCAGTTTTTCAAACACGCTCAATTCTATAAGCCCTGATCAGCTTATTGCGGCTGATCGCCACTTTAAAATTGCTGTTTCTTCTCCAAATTGTCCCGCCACAAAAGTTGGCAAGAAGGTGGGGTGAAGCTGCGATGAAAATAACATGCATGTGTCCCAGCGCTGATATCCATTAATATCAGCACCAGAGACCCCCGGCATGAATCCGATGCATAAAAAATGCATTTACAGGCAACTTCATTACCGCCAAGGCAATGAAGGGGTTATACACCCGTGCCAGGCTTATTGTGGGTAGCGGGGGTGGGTGAAGGTGGTATTTGGCCCTGGGTGGGTGTTTAGGCCTTGCCAGGGGGTTGCAGGATGACTTAACCTCTTCATTAACTTCGTGGTTAATACCGCTAAGGTAATGAAGGGGTTAACCCCTCCCGCTACCCCCCCCCCACCCGGTAGGCCTAAACACCCATCCTTGGGGCCAATACCCCGTTCATCCACCCCCACTACCCACAATAAACAAAAATACACATAACAGCACCACAAGCCACCTCCTAGGTCCCTAATAAACCATTACAATATTCATAAAACCATTATTTTGTTTACACCCAGGATTATTACATGGGATTAGGGCTATGTTATTCAGTGAGGGGTTGTATGTTTGTATTCGTAGGGACAGGCAAGGCCGGAGTCAGATGGGTTTCTCCTGCCTCTGTCCTCCCTGTCTCCTGACCCTTCCTGTAGCCGGACAAAGAAGAAGAAGCAGGCACACGGTCTTACTCAAAGGAGGTTTAATATGCCATAAAGTCCAACGTTTCGGCAGTCTAATACTGCCTTTCTCAAGGTGAAGGCTACCAAACACAAAAAAACAGTCACAATATATACCACCCCCCTGATACTCTCCCCGCTCTGCCACATAACCAGGATGTTGACGCCCCCTAGTGACGTCAGAGCTACCATATGGCGCCCCCTAGTGATGTCAGAGCTACCATATGGCGCCCCCTAGTGACGTCAGACGTCTAGGTCTAAATCCCTGGCAATACAGCATAGAGCTGTCTTGGAGGAATGCAGCCACAGCCACACCTCTCCCCAGACTGAACACTCCCCCATGATGACGTCAGCGTGACCCGCCCGTCGGGGGGAAGGGGGGGGTGTGCACCAATCAAGACTGTACTCACAGGGCTGGACAAAGATGTATCCGTCGCCATGGGATCAGTGTCAGAGCAGGGAGGAGTGACACACTCCTATAAATCACCCTGAAAGTGTAAATAAACCACACACCAAAATATTCATAAAGCATATGTGCACAAAACTAATACAGCAATATACTATTAAAAACATGTGACTGTATACTGCTGATGACATCAGTATAATCCTGCAAAGTTACCGTGAAATGCCACATAAGAATATGCAGTACATCAGTATTTAGAATATACTAGTGTGTATACCTAGTCAGAAATGGGTACACACAGCCAGGGGGGGGGGGGGGGAGAGAAGGGGGAGGGAGGGAAGGGAAAAAAACCACACAAAAAGGATAATTTTCCCAATAGGTAAGTGCAGAGTCCATGGATGGTGCAAGATCAAATATGCCTGTAGAAAGACAAAAAATTACCTTCTATTAAGGAAGCATTTTAAATTCTGTTGCTCATTAAGACCCATACCGTTGCTGGTATTTAAAGCATGTATCCAGAATGCTTCACGTCTCAATAAGAAAGTCTCCCTATCTGGAGTGAGAAAATGTGAAAAGATATAGTGCGCTACTACAATCAATAAAAGTGAGGTGATATAGTGATGTACAAAAAGAGGTGACCTTTAAACACGTAGAGTATATGGAACGTCTGCAGCTGTGGCACCAGGGATGGCTCAAATACCCCCTAATAGCAAACAGAAATACAAAAAAACACAGCGCACAACGCTCATAGTGCATTAAAAATTATATTAGTAACCACAAAATAAAGGTGAGTATTAAGCGTACATTTAGATAGAAAAAACAATCATTTCAGGGTTAATGTTACCCAAGCACCAACGGACGCCAATAGAGATGTCGTGGCTCTCTCCTTCTCAATCCCTCAGCCTCGGGGGTAGGGCCTGGGTGGTCTTCCAATCGGTTAGCTGTTAGTACAGCCCTCAGCCTCAAGGTAGTACTTAGGAGGTCTCCAGTTCAGCTGAACAGCAGTACAGCCAATTCGCCGTGCCAAGCAATAATGTCTTTCACTGTTCCAGTTTCTGTAGCAGCGGAGCACACGCTGTGGGGCGTCTATTTTTAATTTTTATGATTCTCCCGCTTTGGGGGGTGACTGAATTGACTACCGGTAGTCAGACTGTTACAGACCGAGCAGCTCATGCATCTAAAGTTACCCGGTCTGCCACCCTCCAGAAAATGAGGAGTTCTGTAGTTACCCTCATTATCTGCATGTATCAGGCTATCCGCCAGATTCCTCCCTCTTTTGAATGCCACCATTGGTGGTACACAGCAACTTTCAGATAATATATCATCATTTTGCAGAATATGCCAGTGTTTAAGACTGGTAGATTTAATAAAACCACCAGCTTGACTGTACGTAGTAAGCAGGAAGGAAAAGACTTGGATCACAACTATGAAAAAACGAGAACTGGAGGCTAATAGAAAAAATAACAAATTATTTATTGGGACATAACTAATTAAAAAGAGAAACCTCTCGCATGGTGCGCTTTATCAAAGAGTAGTTTCACTGGTCTTAATCAAACTCTTATATGGTTTACACCCTCAAAAGCACCGCCCACCTGTGTCCAGGTAAACACAAACCCCCAGGACATTTTGTCTTTTGCATGTCTCTGATCCACTCACATCTACTGACGTCTGAGCTGAGGTGCTGATTTCTTATGCTGTAAACCTGGGCTGTTGTTCCTGAAGATCCTGACACCTTTCTACCTGCTGTGTAGATCAATGCTTTTTACCTTTTGACCTGCTGTAAGTAGGCATTGCTATAGAGCCAAGACATACATGTTTTATCCAGATTGAAAAGAACTTATTACACTATTTTATGCATTTATTTTTTATTTTTCATGGTGTATCCCTGCTATCTTCGCTCCCTTCCCATCCCGGACAAGCAGTGTATGTACTACCATTATCACTGCATTTGCCAGCTTTATCACTCTAGCACTCTTATTTTAACACACTAAAGTCTCCATTATAGTGCGCAGTGCTGGCTGATCTAGCAAGGTAGCTGGACATTTAACCCATTGGCCACTCACTTGTGTACATCTATACACTTCCATTATTGGGTCTCACCGTTGCTCCAGAGGGGTTAACACCCTGACTCCTAGCAATCTGTGTCCTCCATATCCCACCATTATTAAGTGGTTAAATGGGATAGTATGAACTTATAACTGACGACAAGGTTGCCTGATAGCGTTGATTTAATATATTTTTAATTCACATTACACATTACTTTGGTAATATATGTTTTAAGTAAATTTATTAAAAGTTAATTTTTACACTGTTATGGTGTGCATTTAAGTGAATTCTTTTAGGGGGCACATCCATTTTGTGTTTCCCTTCACCTTTTCTAGATCCCATTCTGTATTAATTCCTGCAGGGGATAATGTATCCAAAGAATGGATCCAAAACATCTCCCGCTGGTTGAGGAGCTTTAATCTATCACCCCCTCTCATGGGCATGGGCACCAGTTCTACAGCAGAAAAATGAACATTTGATAGACCTCCTGAAGGACAGTCAGTAAAATGTTTTGAAACTGGTAACATGAAATCTTTTCTTTTAATGGAACGTATATGCTCCATGATTCTGTTTTTAACAGGGCGTATAGTGCAGCCCACGTACCCTTGGCCACAGCCACAGGTAAGAAAGTATATGACAAATTGTGAGTCACAATTAATAAAGGATGGGATCCTATAGTTCTTTTTAGAATAAATAGTCTTAATAGACTTAATTGGTTTCGCATAGCAGCAAACGCAACATTTTCCACATTAAAAAAAACCTTTTATTTTAAACAGATTTGTTAGACTTCTTAGAGTCAAACAATCTTGGAGAAAGATAGTCAGATAAGGATTTGGATTTCCTAAAAGTAATGGCTGGACCCTGGTTAACTGAACTATGTAGGTCCTTATCAAGAGTGAGGGTCCCCCAATGTTTATAAATGATAGAACGAATCTGTTCAGCCTGGCGACTAAACTGGGTGACAAATAGAGCAGACGTCACTCGATCCAATTCATGTTTCTTCTTGAACTTCACAGACGAGTTCGATAACAAATCGATCCTGTTTGTAGATTTGACACACAGATATGCTGCTTCAATATCAGTGTGATTATATTTTCTTTGAGCAAATCGAGTTTTTAATTCCTCTGCTTGATGCTCAAATAAATCGTCATTTGAACAAAGCCGTCTTAGTCGAAGGAATTCAGCCTTGGGTATACTTCGAATGAATGATTTAGAATGACTGCTGTCTGCTTCATATAAAGTATTACGTGAATGAGGCTTTCTAAAAATGTCCGTTTGAATAGTGCCTGTCGTGTCAATAAATAAAGTAATGTCTAAATAATTGATGTGATTCATGTGTTCTTCATAAGTAAATTTAAGATTTAAAGAATTAGTATTAAGTGTATGAATAAAGGCATGCAGTGATAATAAATCCCCATCCCAAATCATAATCAAATCGTCAATATACCGTTTATAGAAAATAATCTGATGACGAAAAGAATTATCAGCACCGAAAATGTGTGTGGATTCCCAAAGACCCACAAACAAATTAGCATAAGAGGGGGCAAATGACGTCCCCATAGCAGTACCCCGTGTCTGAAGATAAAATTGTGCATCAAAAGAAAAATAATTATGGGTGAGCAGAAAAATAATAGAATCCAAAAGAAAGGCACGTAATGAAATGGACAATGTAGAAGCATCAAGAAAAAATTCCACTGCTCGAATCCCTTGCTCGTGATCTATGATTGAGTAAAGTGACATCACGTCCAATGTCACCCATCTAAAAGTCTTTTTCCAACTAACATTTTTTATATCTTAAAAACAAAAATAAAATAAATAACGAAAGAAAACAGAAATAGTCCTTGGCGCACTATCTGGTATATAAACCTGACAGAAAAATGAAGTCCAAAGATCTTGGTAGTGAGGATTGTTGGTCCGGAATCCAATCGTACTCAAAGTCCTCTGAGGTGGTGGAATCAGATTTGTGCGAATGATGCTTTAATGCATGCCAGACCAATATGATTGGGTTCAAAGCTGGATCTTAATGAATGTTGCAGATGTGTTTTGGGGTCAATGTCTTGGAAGGACTGGTGACCACTCCAGATGTGAAGTATTCAGAAATGTTACGTTCTTCCCTCTGAGCAATAATGACCTTCTGTATGTAGACTCTCTAATATGAGGAAAAAGCCTTAATGGACTGGTCATGCACAGCTGCATCTAAAGACTTAGTAAACAATTATTTGGAAGTCTGACAGGGAGGAGGAGTCAGACTTCCAAATAATTGTTTACTAAGTCTTTAGATGCAGCTGTGCATGACCAGTCCATTAAGGCTTTTTCCTCATATTAGAGAGTCTACATACAGAAGGTCATTATTGCTCAGAGGGAAGAACGTAACATTTCTGAATACTTCACATCTGGAGTGGTCACCAGTCCTTCCAAGACATTGACCCCAAAACACATCTGCAACATTCATTAAGATCCTGCTTTGAACCCAATCATATTGGTCTGGCATGCATTAAAGCATCATTCGCACAAATCTGATTCCACCACCTCAGAGGACTTTGAGTACGATTGGATTCCGGACCAACAATCCTCACTACCAAGATCTTTGGACTTCATTTTTCTGCAGGTTTATATACCAGATAGTGCGCCAAGGACTATTTCTGTTTTCTTTCATTGTTTGTTTTATTTTTGTTTTTAAGCTATTGTTGTACTTACCTTGTGGATAGGTTTGTGGTTTTTCAATCCTTAGGCAGCCGTCTTCTCAGTTTGTTATATTAGTCTGTAGAATTCACTAGTTTATTGTTGTATCTTTGTAAGGGAATTCCAACATTTAGAGCACTTATCCATCATTATCGTGTATTGTTAAGTTAGGCTAATAGGTTAAGCGCTTAGTATATGTTTAGTTTAATTTTTTCTATCATAACATTTTTTATAGCGGATAAAAGATCCATAGAATCTCTCAGAAAAGAAGGCAGATTTTTTACCAGTGGCTGTAAAAAACCATCAATGTAGCGTGATAACCCATCTCCCAAAGATCCAATACTGGCCACAATGGGCCGCCCAGGAGGGCGGACAAGTGACTTATGGATCTTTGGGAGATGGTGGAAGATGGGCACAATAGGTGAGGCATTGTAGAGAAACTCATATTCCTTTGTGTTAAGTACAAATAGGGCCTTTCCTTCTTCAAGAATCTCTTTCAAAAGGTGTAAAAACTCACATGTGGGATCATGTCAATTTTGTATAAGATTCAACATCCTCAAGTAATCTAAGTGCCTCTGCCTGTAAATCTGAAGAAGAGGGCACCACAATGGCCCCTCCCTTATCAGCCTTTTTGATTGTAATAGACCTATCTTCCCTGAGGGCAATCATCTCCTGGAAGTCAATATCTGACAGATTCGTTTTATTTAAAGAGGGAACCCCCCGGGGTACAATACCCCTAGCCAATAACCTGAGATCCCTCTCAACCAGCTTCTCAAAGGTCTTAATATTATGATTGTTAAAAATATGAGGGCAAAAGGTTGATTTCTTCTTAAGACCTAAGTGTAATTGCCCAAAGAAGCTGAATGAGGAAGGGATCTCAGGCTCCAAATCCTGATTTTGTTCATCATAAAGATCTCTAAGATCTGATAAAGCACATTGTTCACGAAATGAATGCAAATCCAAATTCTCCATTGAAACATCAATACCATCAACATTCTCAGCTAGACCTCTATCAGTGGAATATAGTGGAACCTCTGTTGTCCCTTTTTTCTATTAAAATATTTTTTAAGAGACAATTTGCGAATTAATTTTTGGAGATCAATGATGGTATTGAATAAATTAAAATCTTGGTATGGGGCAAAATTTAAACCTCTATTTAGAACCGCAATCTGGTCATCTGTAAGAGTCTTATGTGAAATGTTGATAACATTATCCACAACTTCTCCTATGCATATTTCTTTCTTTTTCTCGATCCCCCGGATCCCCCTCCCCCCTTCTCTTCTTTGATGATCTCCTTGTCCTCTTTCGTTTTTTGACTCCTTTTGAAACAAGGAGTATGAAGGTTTATCTTCTTTCCGAGAGGGCATCATAACAGATTTTTGTGAAGAGTCGGTTTCAGGGGAGGTAGATCTAACTCGCCAATTATCATCATCATCACAAAAGGAAACGCCTAGTGAACGACTCTCATAGTCAGAACCATCTGACTCAAAACTGGAAGCGTTTCCATGGCGTTTTAGGATGGATTTATTCGGGTTCTTGGAGTCACCTTGTTTTTTATTATTCTGATATTTAGAACCAGATTTTGGTTGTGACTTTTGTGCGTTTGTAGTGTAGCGTTGCCATATATAAACTTGCTGCTTCTCATAGTCTATCTTGTCCCTATCAAACTTTTGTTGTTTCTTAATCATTAGAGACTTTTCCATAGCACCCACGTTGCTTAAAAGTGTTTGGTCATATTTAATAAAATTCTCCATTTTTCTGCAACCTTTCAATTTATCCTGTAGGACTTTCACATTGGCTCTCACTTTCTTTTTTTTAATTTAGCTTATACTTAATGATCAATTTGATTAGCTTAAATGAGCAATGATCTAATATGGCTTTCCAGTCATTCTCAAAATCTTTATTAATAAAGCCAAAGGACGGTACCTTTTTCAAGCGTAAGCCTCACGGAATCCTTTTAACTCTAGCATAGTTCTCAAGAGTGGTAATGTCCCACCAATACCTAATGTCCTGTGATAACAGTTTTTCCAATGTAAGGAAGTGGGTAATTAAGTCAGCAGGCTCTTCACAGATGAAATTAGCACCTTCATCAAAAACTGACTCTGCCCTCCTCTGACGGTGAGTGTCTCCACAGTTAAAGGCATAGGTATCAGTAACCCCTTCCTCATCCTCCACTTCTACATAATCTTCCATAATAAAAAACACACAGGATAGGAATAGCACGAATACTCACTCCAGAGAAATAAAAAAAAATGTTCCACAGAAAGAAAAAATGTGAATAAATAGATGCCACAAAAAATAAATAAATAAATGGTTAGAAAAAAAAATAACGATAGCACTCCAGTTCTCAAATCACCAATTAAGTGATTACATACATATTCACGGGGTATAAGCCTCTTCTTATAATGTCAATAATGAAAGTCTTAATTCCAGGCTGAGCAGCCGTGGCCAAACCAGCAATATGCGAAGCAGAGGAAAAGACCTCCCAGCCCAATGTTACAATCCTGGTAGATAGCGTGTATCACGCGCATGCTGTATTAACCCCCAGCAAAATGAATCCTTAGAGGGACCAAGGGCCCATCGTGTCCAGTGTTTTCCCGTTCAATGTGATCAAGGATTCATCACAGCTACAGTGCTTATTCCTACATGGTTGGTCTCCGATGTGCTGGGGGTTAATACAGCCTGCGCGTGATACACGCTGTCTACCAGGCTTGTAGCGTCGGGCTGGGAGGTCTTTTCCTCTGCTTCGCTTATGACTGTACGTAGTGGTAAATACAAGCCTGTCCTCCTTCTTATTTTTGGTAGCACTTACCTCTTTATCCAGTGCCCGGTCTAACACAGCAGGAGGATATCCCCTAGCCAGGAATCTACTACGTAGTTCTCCAATAGCTGGTTCAATATTATCCTTCCTGCTCGTGATTTTGCAGACCCGGACTTTCTGTGAAAAAGGTAATGCATCAATAAGAGAAGGAGGATGATGGTTATCTGCCCTTAAAATGGCATTTCTGTATGTATCCTTTCTAAAAAGATCAGTATGTAACTCCCCATTAGTCTGTGTAATGAGGACATCTAAAAAAGAGAGTTGCTGTGTACCACATCATCTGAAAAACACGGTGGAGGCAGTGATGGCATGGGCATGCATGGTTTACAATGGCACTGGGTCACTAGTGGTTTTTGATGATGTGAACGAAGACAGAAGCAGCCGGATGAATTCTGAAGTGTATAGGGATATATTGTCTGCTCAGATTCAGCCAAATTCAGTGAAGTTGATTGGACGGCGCTTCACTTTACAGATGGACAATGACCCAAAACATACTGCGAAAGAAACCCAGGATGTTTTTAAGGCAAAGAAGTGAAATATTCTGCAATGGCCGAGTCAATCACCTGATCTCAACCCGATCGAGCATGCATTTCACTTGCTGAAGACAAAACTTAATGCAGAAAGACTCACGAACAAACAACAACTGAAGACAGCTGCAGTAAAGGCCTGGCAAAGCATCACAAAGGAGGAAACCCAGCGTTTGGTGATGTCCATGCGTTCCAGACTTCAGTCATTGCCTGCAAAGGATTCTCGACAAAGTATTAAAAATTAACATTTTATTTATGATTGTGTTAATTTGTCCAATTACATTTGAGCCCCTGAAATAAGGGGACTGTGTATGAAAATGGTTGCAATTCCTAAACGTTTCATACGATATTTTTGTTCAACCCCTTGAATTAAAGCTGAAAGTCTACACTTCTATTGCATCTCAGTTGTTTCATTTCAAATCCATTGTGGTGGCGTACAGAGCCAAAATTATGAAAATTCTGTCAGTGTCCAATTATTTCCGGACCTAACTGTGTGTGTGTGTGTGTGTGTGTGTGTGTGTGTGTGTGTGTGTGTGTGTGTGTGTGTGTGTGTGTGTATATATATATATATATATATATATTTTAATGATAGGGATGTAAAGTAGGTTTGTAAATGAAAAAAAAAAATATGAAACCCTTAATAATCGCGCTATAGCAGATTGCGCTATAACGGGGTTGAGCTGTACTAATATTTTGACCACAGGGTAAACGGGTTGGAGTAAGCCATGCTTCTTATCTGTACCAACATTAAATACCCAAGGGTTTAAAGATTGGTACATGTCTGGAGTGTTTATATCTAGCTAGCACCAACACTGTCCTGGGTTTCCATTACTCAATGCAATATAAAAAAATGTTTGTTTGTTTTTTCAACTTTAAATTTTTATTGGAAAGTACAAATACAGCCAATGTTCCACAGCCCATTATTACATTTCCAGTTTTGTTAAACACATGTAATGACGCCTCGAAGACACATCCACTTAACACTTTACAAACAAGACCAGACGAACTTGACAAGGGGACAGGGAAAGAGGTTAGGGGTGGGAGGGAGGTGGTAGGTTGCCAGGCTCTGGTGCAGTTTTTTAGATATCTCTTGTTCAACCTTTTAGGCAATAGCTAAGGGTTTTAACTGGGACAGGTTCTTCTGAGGTTTCTTTCTTTTATTTGTTTTTCCCTATTCTATGACTACATGAAGGTCTGCTAACTGTGCGTCGCTGAGTCGTGTTGTCTAATCTGCCCTTAAAGGAGAACGCACCTAGTTTAATTAGTGCAAGATTGAGGTGGCGTCCACTCCTGGGATGTCTACCTGGGTCAACCATGGATCCCAGACCTTTAGAACATTTGTGCCGGAGTCATTAACTAAACTCGTTAATTGTTCCATCCGGCAGACATGCCAAATTCTGTTTTTGATCTTAGGGATAATTGGTATCTCCTGCTGTTTCCATAATGCTGCGATCTCACATCTTGTGGCTGTAGCAAAATGCGCGATTAATTTATGCGACGCATTTGACAGACCCTGGATCCGCATGCCCAATAGGAACAGCCACGGGTCCAGGGGGATCTCCAAATCGAGAATCCGCTGAATCCAATCTCTGATTTGTTCCCAAATAGGGGCCCCCTTAGTGCAAGACCACAACATATGTCGGAGGTCAGCTGCTTCCCCACACTGTTTAGGGCAGAGAGGGGAGTAGCCTTTTACAAATTTCGCTAAGCGCGTCGGAGTGTAATACCACCTCATAAGGACTTTATATGCGTTCTCCTTTAATGTGGTGCAGATTGAGCTTTTCGCCGCCGCCTGTATAATTCTGTCCCATTCGTCGTCCTCTAAAGTCTCTCCTAGGTCTGATTCCCAGTGTCTCATGTAACTCAGTCTATTGTCAATGGGCGACTTCTGGCAGATCACTTCCCTGTACATTCTAGATGTGAGTCCCCTTGTGTCCGTATCTCTGGAACACAGCTGCTCAAAATTTGTTCGCGCCGGTCGAATTGGCGTTTTATTGTAGAAATCTCTGATCTGAAGGTACCTAAAAAATTTGTTTGGGATATTCTTAGAGGATTTAATTTGGTCAAATGTTTGTATGGTCGTTATGCCCTCCAGATCTTTTAGACGGGAGAAGCCCTTCTGAGTCCATATCAAGAAATTTTTGCTATTCAGGTCCGGAGCGAAGTCTGGGTTGCCCACTATTGGTGTCATTAATGATGTTTTGGTAGTCAAATTACATTTGAATTTCGTGGCCTCCCAAACTTATAATGAATTGACCATGGTCTGCAGCGGATTGTTTATCTTGCGTACCCCTTCTCTGGGTAGCCAGATTAAATTTCGGATTTCAATTGGTGCACAGCATCTCTTCTCCAACTCAACCCATCTCCGTAGGCTTGGGTCTGTGTGCCATTGGAAAATCTGCCCTAATTGGGCTGCTTTATAGTAGGCCTGCAAGCAAGGCACCGCTCACCCTCCGCAGGATGAATGGGACGTTTTAATATTCCTTTAGCAATTCTTGGGTTTTTCCCGTTCCAAATAAATTTTATAATTTTTGACTGGAGGGAGAGGATGTCCGCCTGCACCAAAGGGATAGGGAGACTCTGGAAAAGATATAGCATCTTTGGGAGGAGATTCATTTTCACGCTATGTATCCTCCCAATCCATGAGATGCTCCCCTTCATCCAGGTTCGGAGATCCTCCCCCAGCGTCTTTATGATCTTGGGGAAATTTGCTTTATATAAAGTTTTGTACTCCCTTGTGAGATAAACCCCTAAATATTTGATAGCGGAGGGTTGCCATTTGAACTGAAAATTGAGGTCAATCAGTTTTTCAACTTCTTTTGGTAGATTAATATTGAGGGCTTCTGATTTAGACTGATTGATCTTAAATCCCGAAATTTGGTTAAATTTGCCCAGTATGTTGAATACATTTGGGAGAGATGTGAGAGATTTGGCTATTGTGAGAATGACATCGTCCGCATATAGAGCGGCTTTGTGCATTTGGTCTCCCACAGGGATACCAGAGATATCTGGGTTATTTCTGATGTGTGCCGCCAAAGGCTCTATACATAAGGCGAACAGTAGTGGCGACAGCGGGCATCCTTGACGTGTTCCGCTTTTGATTTCAAACTGTTCTGAGGGGAAACCTTGATATCTCACTCTTGCTGTTGGGTTTTTATACAACGCCAGGATGGCCTGCAGGAGGTGTCCCTCAAAGCCAAATGCTCTCAGTGTTTCCGATAGGTAGGGCCAATCTATTCTATCGAAGGCTTTTTCAGCGTCCAGACTTAACACCATGGAGTGAATTTTTTCTTTTTGGGCCAGATCAATTAGGTCAATAATTCTCCTGGTGTTATCTGCCGCTTGTCTACCTCCGATAAACCCTACTTGATCCGTGTGAATTAACCTGGGAAGAACACTACCCACCCTGTTGGCTATAAGTTTAGAGTATATTTTGAGGTCCAAGTTAATCAGTGAAATGGGCCGGTAGCTCTTACAGTCTGCCGGGTCCTTTCCGGGTTTATGGATCACCGATATTGAGGCTTGGAGCATTTGTGCTGGGAATGAGGCCCCTGCTAAGATTTCATTGAATAACTTTAACATGTGGGGGGCTAGAATTTTTAAATATTTATTGTAATATAAGTTCGAAAAGCCATCTGGCCCTGGGGCTTTAGCCGGTTTTAGTGCTTTGATGACCCCAGAGAGTTCCTCCATCGTGAAGTCCGACTGGAGTGCCTCCCTTTCGCATCTCTTCAAAATGGGTAAATGTGCCTCTATTAAGAAGGTCCGTAAATCCTCCTTTGTTTTCGGATTATGGGTTACCTTATCTCCATTGTATAATATTTCGTAATACTTTTTGAATTCCCCTGCTATGTTCGCTGGGATGGAGGTAAGGTCCCCATCTTGGTTTCGAATTGCGTGAATGTGATAGTTTGGAAGCTTGTTTTTTTTAGCTTATTGGCAAGTAGTGTGTCAGGCTTGTTAGCTTTTTCATAAAATTTCCGCTTGGACCAGGTCAATTCCTTCTCGGCCTGGGCGGAGAGGAGGAGGTTAAGACTAGTTTTAGTGGCTAGTATTTGAGTTAACGTGTGGGCATTCTTATTTTTTTGTGGAGGGAGGAAAGCTCTGCTAGCTGTCCCTCTAGCTTCAAAATTTTTCCCTCCCGTTCTCTTTTCCGTTTAGCGGCCAGATTCATAATGACCCCCCTGAGGGTAGCCTTATGGGCCTCCCACAGTCTGGAGTGCGTAGCCACACTCCCCTCATTCTCCTCGAAGTATTGTGTGAGCTTTTCCCCAATTTCCACCTGTAGGGCTGGGATTTTCAGCAAGATTTCGTTTAGTTTCCAGTTCGCTCTAGGTCTGTCTAGTGGGATTAGTGTGCACCGCAGCTCTATAGATGCATGGTCTGACCATGAAATATCATGGATCTCGGTGCGAGAGACCCCAGGGACCATTCTGTTGGATACAAGGAAGTAATCTATCCTGCTATATGTGTCATGTGGGTGTGAGTAGAAGGTGTATTCTCTCAGTCTCTGGTGTTGTTCCCTCCAGATGTCGAGTAGTTGGCAGTCACGTAACCCTTTTTTAATTGTTAGTATGTCAGATCTGTGTGTAATATTAGTGGATGAACATCTGTCAAGGTCCTCCCGTAGTGCCCTGTTCAAGTCTCCAGCGACAATGATAATACCTCTGGCCACTTTGTTGAGTTTCCCAAAGAAGGTAGAGAAAAAAACGGGGGCCGTCTCATTAGGGGCATATATTGTTGCTAGAGTAATTGGGAACCCTTGGATTGCACCTCTTACTATGAGGAATCTGCCCTCTTTATCTTTGAAAGTCCTATCGGGTACGAACGGTATTCTTTTATGAATTAGTATGGCCACCCCTTTTTTTTTGACTTTCGCGGAAGACAAAAAGTGTGTCGGGTAGTCCTTATCCAGGAATTTGGGGTAGTTGTCTTGAGAGAAGTGTGTTTCTTGCAGAAACAGAATTTCTGCCCCTTTACGCTTATAATCTCGGAAGGCGATTCTGCGTTAAACCGGGCTGTTAAACCCCTTAATGTTATGTGATACTAGCCTGAGTTCCTTACTCATTTAAAAGTATGAGATGACTTTGCTGCCGATATCTGTTCTTGATTGATGCACCTGGACCACAATCCCGACCTCCTCTTCTTCTCGAACTGCAATACCTCACTTCACCACCTACAGCAATACACAAGGGGGAGCACACAAGAGGGTACACCTGGGGGGACACAACAAACACTAGACAAGACAAAAGACAGTAGAATTCTCGTCGTCTCGGCGACGTCGCCTCCTTGACGAGATCACCGCCTTTGGGAAGCTGGACTCCTCTCCAACCGCCCGGAGGAAACGTGGGATGAAGTTCACTCACCCACCGCGTCCAGTCCCAAAGGACTTCACTAGGGCCCAGGAGATCCACCCTCCTCCCCCCTAGTGCGTGGCCCATGCGGATTTTTGAAGCAGGTCACTCCCCCCCACTCCTGCCTCGCTCTTCCTGAGCTTGAATGAATAAAACCTAACATATACTATGCATAACCAGAGTCTGTCCCGGCTTTGTTCACCCCTGTAGTGTATCAGGCTAATCCCTCGGTGTCATGGCCTCAGCAACCTGTGTTTCTTTGCTTCTCCTCCAGTTCTCGTCCCCCTACTTGAGGTCTGGTCCCCGGCCACGGTGAAGCTGTCACCAAATAAAGAAACTCACCCCCGAGTGAAAGAGCGGTGATCCCCGACACCCCAACTACAGATGTCCAGTGATCAAGCAACCTGCGCTGAAACTGAATCCCTGGTGAGAAAATGTGCGGCCTACCTTTCTGATGATGGCGGCCCCCGACACAAGATGGCGAAGCAGCTCTAGAAGGCGGGAATCCACAGTGAACCGCAGGAGCAGGAAGAGAGCGGTGAGCGGGAAACAGGAGCGGGCGCACGCACCTCCGCACTGGTGAGAGACGTCTTCCAAAATGGCCGCCCCCCGGATACGCATCACAGCTGTGCCCCGGAAGGAGCGGCGCCATCTTGGAGGTGGCGCGGAACCAGCTCCCACCGGCGCGACCAGATGACGTCACCAGCAAGACCAAGGACAGCCGTAAGCCCATCAAGGCGTCCAGAATGCGCCGGATGACCCGCGCAGGCCTGGATTAGTCACCTCACCGGCCCGACGCGGGCTTTTTGAATTTTGCGTCTGGGAAGAATAGAAAGACATACGGGAAGGGAATTAGTATAGCGCCGTAGCGGCAGAACCATTAAGCGAGTAAGGGCAGGGTGAGTGATAGAGAGGGAGTTAGTAAGAGGATAAAAGCAAGTAGATGAGAGGAAATAAGCCGAAGTGGAGACATTTAAGGAGACAATACTATAAGAAGGAGTAAGGAAGTAGACTTGAATTTAAAGTGGGGTAGGGATGCAGCAAGTAGTAAGGAAGTGGTAGAGGGGAGAGCAAGGAGGAGAGGAAGTAGGGAGCTAGAAAGAAAGAAGAATAAATGTGGAGAAGTGAGGAAATCAGAAAGCTATAGAAATGTGCAAGTTAGATAGTGGGAGTGGTGACTGGAAGTGGAGTGAAGGGGGACGTGAAGTAGGACTTGGTAGGTTAGGTATCAAAGGAGGTAGAGAAGTGTTAGTAGGTTGGTGAAGACAGGTTGAGTGGGAAAGGAGAAGGGAAGTAAGGAGCAGGGCGACACAAGGTTAAGATAGACAGATGAGATCGCTGAGGAAGGTTGAAATCAAAAAAATGTTTTAAAGCACTTTACTACATTTGTGAAGTAAGGCTTTAACCGAACATGAAAATCAGTATTCTGAAGGAGCAAGTCACTCGCTTTTTATAAAAAATTTTTTTTTTAAAACAGGATTGAAGCAGAGGGTCTCCCCAAGCTGAACCGCATTCATTTCAGCTCTGGGACCCCCCCATTTCCCATAATACTTCCCTCCAAAGGGGGTGCCAGGCTATACGATAAAGGGGGTAACCAGGCTATACAATAAAGGTTACCACTGGAACGGTGGGCCCCTGGCAGCTACCTGGCACCATAAGCCAGGGGCCCGGCATTATAACATGTGAACGTTAAAGTGTCCCCGGCCTTTCCACTTTTCATAGAAAAATGGAAAAAATGTGTGGTGCTCTCAAAAAAACCCTCAAAATATGTAGTACAAAAATTGTAACGTTCAATAAATGTATATAATGATTCCTGAAATGAAAACCCAGTGGATAATGGATAAGGGATAGCCAATCCATAGGACACAGAACAATCATGTATTAATCACTGCTCCATTGTAATCTGACTAGTGGGCTAGGGCCCCCACGAGCACTGTAGTAAGGGGCCACACAATAAAGTGTCCCAGCATATAATGTCAGAATGGAGAATGTGCTTGTGATAAAATAACTCACAGTTAGAGTTGGTAATGTCCTTTTGGCTGTGCAGGTTTCTTCTTTCACAGTAGGGGGCGTGCTTCTGTTTTTTCTGGATGACTTGACACGAAGCAAAAGGAAAAAGCAGGCACTAATACTCAGGAAAGTAAAAAAAGGTTGAATGAAATCCAGGAGAGCGTGTGCCCATAAAAAAAGACTATTTTAATGGAAACCACAAAAAAAATACAGCTACATTACGGGGTACACAGACCCCCACCAACGCAATTCGAGCCACGTTGGTGGGGGTTTGTGTACCCCGTAATGTAGCTGTATATTTTTTGTGGTTTCCATTAAAATAGTCTTTATGGGCACACGCTCTCCTGGATTTCATTCAACCTTTTTTTACTTTCCGGAGTATTAGTGCCTGCTTTTTCCTTTTGCTTCGTTTCCACTTTTCATGTTCCCTGAGCCTAAGACTCATGAAACGTTCTATATGTAAGTTTTAGGTGAGATATTTGGGTAGAAATGCAATCATGTTGTTTGCAGGAGTTTGGGGGGGGCAAAGATATCAGTAGTCTCCTAATTCTCCCTGGCGTGCAGGCATGATTTGCCAGTACGTGGGTTGAATTACACCAGGGCTGCCCAGTGACTCCTGATTTTCAAGCCCAGATATCCCAGTCCTATTTCCCTTACAGCTATGAGTCTGCCCAAGTTATCCTATGTATTAAAGTATGTTTTATTTCATTTGTGTGTAGCGGTCATGTAAAATGGCTACAGTCATCTCTCCTGCTGACAGTAAGGCCTGGTAAGTTGTGGGCATGCCAGCAGTAATTATGGAGGTTTGCCCTCACACCCTGGTGGGGTGCCCTGTGTATGGATGGGAGTGGTCACATGCTCTGATTCCATGGTTAGTGATGTCAGAGGTGTGTCAGCTTCCAGAGTGTACATAAGGCACAGCACTGTGTCTAATAGTTAGTTCTATCTGAGTCCTGAGTTCTGTAGGAGTTCTGAATAGTCTGCGAGAGTTATGTTATAGTAGCTGAACAGGAAGACTGTGTCCAGGGACCTGGCACAGGGTAAAGACATCCCGGCTGGGATAGGGAATCCCTATTAAAGGAGAATTACACCTTTCAAAGGGAAGCACTGAGGGACAATGAGTGGCTAGAGAAACTACTGCGAGGGGCAGTTAGCCCACCTCAACCAATAAAGATGCTCTTAATCACAAACCCTCTCGTGTACATGTGTGGAGTGAATGTACAGAGAGGAGCACCACAGAGGAGTTCCTCGTCAGGACCATCCCCAAGTGACCGAAGGGACCCTGATGAGGTGGAGGCGCTGCACTGGAACTAGGTAGGACTCCGCACACTACCTCAGCTGCCTGTCTGGACGGGTCCTCCCCACACACCATCATGCGGGAGACTCAGGAGTCCTGTTGCCAACAGGTGCACCACCAGACACTATCACACTGTAATGGGGACCGGTTAGACCACAGGGGCCAATGTGAGATTGGGTGGGTCAGGCCGGGCCAGAAATACCGTTACATTTGGAGGCGAGCTGCTGAGATCAGATCTGTCAACAGGACAGGCTCTAGCTAGGCACACTGGGAAACAGGGAGAGCGTCTGCTGCCACTCTGTGCTGCGTAGGGACGGACCTAGGGGTGGTCAGGGGCTGACAGGGTATTGTCAGTTCGCAGGGACGACCTAGGGGCCTGAAAGGAGTGAGGGGTCTGGAGCCGGGCTATAGCTGACCGAGTCACTTTGAGGTAGTGCTAGTTGGTAGGACGCCAGAAGGGATAGCCTGTTAACGTGGTCAGGAATCCTGGAGAGGGTCTGCGCTAGGCTGACCAAGAGAGGTAGACGCCCCAAGTACTGCATGGCAGAGCCAGAGTACTCTAGCCCATTCCAGACACTTACCATAGGGAGCACAGACTGGGAGGAAGGAGTTACAGCAGACACTGAGAGAGTGAGCCTAGCCTGAGGTAGTGCAACATGAGTCCAGCCTAGATCAGGTACACATGTGGTGGTGCATCTGAGCAATCTTTATTGTACTGGTGTGGTGGCTGCCCCGCAGAGCGGAGCCCCATGTATGATAATTGGTACGAGAGCGTGACAATCCAAGGAATGGAGGATCCGCGTGGTGCGGAGAGCCCAAAATGGCGACCAGAGGCTGATGGGGAAGGCACCCGTGGCGTGCGCCCCACTGAAGAGCAAACTGTCGCTGAGCTGTCTTTAACTAATCTGCTCTGGAGTGGAGCGAAGGCCGTGGCTGCCCCGTTTTTGTCCTGTCTGGGACACCGAGGGGCCACCCTTGAAGAGTGTGAGGACATTGTGATAACTGGGGGGGAACCCAGCGAGAAGATCAAACAAACTGACATTTCGGGCTTAAAAGCCACCCAAAATGGCGGTTCCCGCTTGCTAGGGAGACCGCATGGGCCAGTCGCAGAGAAAATGGCTGATACAGAACTTGCAAAAAGCTGGCCGGGAATGGCGCGAACAGCAGAGCCCCGCCCTGATGGGGGGTATGGCGCGAAAGCTACGGCTGCGCCTTCATGGACAGTGACTCACTCGGCCCCTGTGCTGAGTCAACCGCTTAGTCTATGGGACCCTCCCCTGATTTCCACCAGGGGGAGTGACTTTCAATTATGGCCTGTGGGAATGCACCCACTGGGCCCAGGGACTGATATCCAGACGGCGCCACTACAAGAAGTAGTTCCGGCCGCAGAGGTAACGTGCAAAAAGGAGGGATATTTTGCACGAAAAGCAGCTGCCAGGAGAAGGCGGGAACTAGCCGCGGCCCAAGAATCCCACTCTGATGAGGAAATTGGCGCGAAAACGCAGACCGCGCCCACCAGGACTGAGAAAGGCGCGGCCTTAATTAAGGGGCATGCTATTCCCCTGTGGGATCCGCCCATAATTGCAACCCCTGGGGGCGGGTTCCAGCTATGCCAGCGGAAGGAGGAGCCGAAGCAGGAAGTGGCTGGCCCAGAAGCTTCTACCGGTCAGTTGCGAGGAACCACTGACCTGGAGAGACCCATACTGAAAGTGGTCCCTACCAAAAGAATGGCCTGCTCCTCCACTGTGGGAACTATGGTATCCACCCAGCCCTACTCGGTACCCGGCGGGGTACTGGTAGTCAGGGTGGCTAACACCGAGACGGTGGTCGGGCTCTGCCTACAATGCGGGCTGCCCGGAGGCATTGTTAACACGGCGGCACGCATCCCACAATGCGGGACACTATACTTATGGCCAATGCCGACGTTCATTCCGATCCAATCTGCTGACCCCCCGGGGGATACGGCTAGGCGCTCCGCCGAGTCCCCTGGTGCACTGTGGATCAATCGTGCAAGTCCCGGAGAAAGGGGACTGGAGTCGATTAAATCGGCTGGGTCAGCAGCAACCGAGACGGTAGGGTCACTCCCCGACCGCACTGAGAAAAGACTATCACCCCGATCGGTGACCCCTAAGTCGGGGAAGGCAGAATACTCGGATGAGGATCTCCGCGAGCTAGCGGAGGTGAAATCGAGGCCCAGGACAGAACCGGGGAGGACGACACCCCGTAGTGTGAGTAGCAGCCTGGAAAGCAGGGCGTCCCCCGCAGATCGGCGAGCCGAGAGACGGAGTCCCTCCGCCTCAGGACATGGTGGCGACGGGCGAGAGACGCCTACACCCCTGCGGAATGGTAAGAGAAAGCCACTCACTTACCTTGCTCCGGTAGACGGTGTAGCGGAAACAAGGCCGTGCCAGGCCCAAGACGCACGTGCGGAGGAGATACCACTTCCGGTGGAGACGACGGCGGAGCTTCCGGATGTCGTCATCGAGGAAGAGATCCCGCATGGGGGTCCCACCCAAGATGGCGGCACTTCCGGTTCCGGTGAGGACATCATTTCCGGTGGCGACGGCGGAACAGACGGGAAAGATGCAGCAACGCTTCGGCGATCGGGTGAATGTCCCCGATCACCTCAAGGGCCCAAGAGCTGGATGGGAGACCCGCAGACGGATGAGGGTGAGCTATCCTCCTTGGAGCAGTCCATGGACAGCCGGGAACGGGTCGTAGTCCCGTGGCGTATCCCATCTTGCCCCTACGCCCAACCCCACGCCCTAGGTAAAACCCCTGCCCCCATCACATGTTCCCCGGGGTCCCCGCCTAGTCTGGAACTTGTGGACATACCTTTGGGGGGGGAGGAGAGACGGACTGGGGAACGACAGCGCAGTTGCGCTACGGAGGGCATTTCTCGGGGAGGGGGAGAATTAGGAAAGGCCACGGTAGGCCGGTGGTTGCCCCCTGTGACCAATAAAACAGAGGACAAGGCCCTGGGATCATCACGGTGGTCCGTACCACGGTCAGCACGGACATCGGGGGTATTCTCATGGGGGGATGCGAAAGAGAGTGACTCAGGGGATTCACATAGGTTCAAGGAACACCGTTGGTGGGCCCCCCTCTTTGAAGGTTATGTGGCCTGGATGGATCGTACGCGATTCCTTATTAGAAGGGAGGATGTAGTTGACTTTTGGTGGGCCAAGGGAGAATTCACCCCTGAACAGCGAGACAGAGAGCTGCAGGAACGGTGGTATAAGATTGAGCACAGGGAGATAGAGCCCATGGGTCCCGATACACTGTCAGACCCTGTGGATCCTGACGAACCCCTGTCATGGGTGCTACCTGGGAGGGCAGGTACACTGGCGACACACTTTATTCGAGCTCGGCTAGTCCCACGAATTCGGGTATACCCGGGTGTATTGAGGTTTGTGACTGTTTTCTGCCCGAGTGCATTGAGGTATTTTCCAAGCAGGGATTGAAGCATTTTATTCCCGCTGGCTGCAATACTGCACAGTATATATATATATACTGCATTACAATTCATGAATTTATGCCATCTGGTAGACACGCGAAGTATTGCAGCCTATTAAATCCTAATCATTATCATTTAACAGATCAGCCGCCCGTCAGCCAGGCATGAACCCAGGCTGGGAAGGCAAACGCAACGGGGCTTGCCAGAGGTGAGGAGCGGCGCATTCCAGGTATCTGCCAGGTACATACTGGGTATTTGCTCGAATAAAGTGTGTCGGTGCAGTAGGGCTGACCTAATTAGGATCAGTAGAGCGGAACGGGCAATAATGGCTCGATACAAGTCTTCCCACGGGTTGGAGTACCCTTATGTCCCTGAACCCCTCATGGAGGAGATAGAAGAGAACAGGGAAAGGTGGCTTAGGGAAACCATCGAGATGTACCTAGTCAATAAGGGGAGTGACGTTACTGGAAGGAGGGCAGAGGACAGAATAGATCACCTGATGCGAGTGTGGAGTATAGGGAGGAATATACACAAACACAGGGTGACCTATAGGCCCGAGAGGGGACTGCCTAGGCACTATCATGTCACGGTCCTGGACATGGGTGGTAGAGAGGTTAAGAAACCTGACCCGAGCCACTATTATTAGGGGGTACTAAGGCATTTTGCGGGCTCGTGGCTGCTGGTCGGGGCGGGCTTGGCGAGATGTCACTGTGGTCATTTTTTTTTGTATAATGGACAATCTGTGAGGTTAACAATTATGTGTTATGTGTTACAGTGCTTCCTGGAAGAAGGCATTTAAATTTAGGTCCCAGCGAGGACGATGGGATTCACCAGGGGGAGAATGTAGCGGTCATGTTAAATGGCTACAGTCATCTCTCCTGCTGACAGTAAGGCCTGGTAAGTTGTGGGCATGCCAGCAGTAATTATGGAGGTTTGCCCGCACACCCTGTGGTGGGGTGCCCTGTGTATGGATGGGAGTGGTCACATGCTCTGATTCCATGGTTAGTGATGTCAGAGGTGTGTCAGCTTCCAGAGTGTACATAAGGCACAGCACTGTGTCTAATAGTTAGTTCTATCTGAGTCCTGAGTTCTGTAGGAGTTCTGAATAGTCTGCGAGAGTTATGTTATAGTAGCTGAACAGGAAGACTGTGTCCAGGGACCTGGCACAGGGTAAAGACATCCCGGCTGGGATAGGGAATCCCTATTAAAGGAGAATTACACCTTTCAAAGGGAAGCACTGAGGGACAATGAGTGGCTAGAGAAACTACTGCGAGGGGCAGTTAGCCCACCTCAACCAATAAAGATGCTCTTAATCACAAACCCTCTCGTGTACATGTGTGGAGTGAATGTACAGAGAGGAGCACCACAGAGGAGTTCCTCGTCAGGACCATCCCCAAGTGACCGAAGGGACCCTGATGAGGTGGAGGCGCTGCACTGGAACTAGGTAGGACTCCGCACACTACCTCAGCTGCCTGTCTGGACGGGTCCTCCCCACACACCATCATGCGGGAGACTCAGGAGTCCTGTTGCCAACAGGTGCACCACCAGACACTATCACACTGTAATGGGGACCGGTTAGACCACAGGGGCCAATGTGAGATTGGGTGGGTCAGGCCGGGCCAGAAATACCGTTACATGTGCTTTTACTATAAATGTCTATTCAGCCAGCTCAGGCATCCATATAGGTGCCGGGAAGTCTGCATAGACATCGGAGAGGAGAAGGGATGTTGAGAGGTGTCGGGGTGTGAAGTGGCCAGGGCAGGGCTTAGTACTGGGTCCGGAGAACAGAGACCCCCTGCGGGGAGGACACTCCGATCTGCCAGACTCAGTGGAGTCTGCCCAGTAGGTGACAAGGGGTTGACTAGGGGAAGCAGCAAAATGTCGGCGCGTTTTCCCATTGGTCAATCCGTATGTCCCGCCCACGGGTCATCCCGAGCCGGCTTAGCCCGTCCCCTCCTCTGGCGTCAGTCAAAGGACGAGCCCCTATTCTTATCGGTTGGCGGCAGGGTTTCCCATGCTCCAATTGGTCGCTCCTTCCTCCATGCTGAACATAGAACAGTGGAGGGTATGTAAGGAGAAAACCCCAGTCAGAGAACCAGACGATCTAGTGACTTGTGTCGATGAAGCTAGGGCGGACTTTTCAAAGTTGCTGTCACGAATACCAGAGCAACCGGCTTGGTTTTGAAGCTAGGAAAAGTCTGCCCTGCAGAGACTAAGTCAGACGTGAAGTTCAAGTTCTCATTTGGAACGTAGCGGTCGCGGCTAGGAACTGAAGCCAAAAAGAGGACCAGAAAGCCCGGGTGTATATCCCGGTCAGGTTAAGCGTACCGAAGCATTCGCCCTGCACCTAGTAGAGCCTAGATTTCACCCCCAGCAAGTGTGCTTTTAGCTGTATTTTGTGTATTCATTGTGTTGTACGCGGGTTTACCCGAATAAACTGCATTTTGTTCTTACCACCTTGTTTGCCTAGCGAATGATCCCGGTAAAAATAAGTGTAAAATCTCCTGGTCTCCCGTGAGAGACATTAGGGAAGGCCTAGTGATGTCACGGCCACGCCTCCCCGTCACGAGCGATCTAAAGTCCACAGATCACTCAGGCGACAGGCGCGCACAACGCTATGTGCTCTGTCGCACACGCACTATATCACACAGCAGAAGCCAATGCAAATTATCGACTATGGGGACATACTGTAGTATATGGCACAGCACCCCAAACCCACCTTAGCAACCTTGATACCCTCTACAATTCAATATGTCGCTTTGTCCTCCAATGCAACGACAACACACATCACTGCGAAATGCTCAAAGAACTAGATTGGTCATCACTAGAGTCTAGGCGCAAAGTTCATCTTTCCTGTCTTGCCTTCAAATACTTTCTCGGCAAGCTACCCACCTATCTGAACAAGCTCCTCACCCCTACCACGTGTAGCACTTATCATCTGAGATCAGACTCCAACAGACTGCTCATGGTCCTAAGGTTCAACAAAGTATCCGTCCGCTCCTCCTCATAGGCCTTCATTATACCACCGGCGGCGGGACACGCACGCTACCTCAATGCGATGCGCTGCCCGAAACTTGCACTGCAGGCAGGAGGCATCGGGAGGCGAGGCCATGATGTCACGTGAGTGGTTCAGTCTCATTGGCTGAACCGCTCACATGACGCGGCCATCGCTCCAGAAAATAAAATTCTTGGATCTGTTCGAAAATTTGCGCACTTGGCCGCCTCGTTGGTCACCCATTCTTAGTGTGCGCTGATAGGAAAACTTTTATTTGTTTTGGTGGCGCACAACGTTCTGCGCTCCGCCGCTTCGGGTATAATCACGGCCTTACCGTGCACCCCAAAACTGGAACAACCTACCAGAGACTCTTGCAGATGCCACCAGTCTAAGTGCTTTCAAAACGAAGGCTGTCTCACATTTTAATCTGGTCTGTAACGGTTACATGCGCCTATAATATATATATTATCTCTAACTGTGCATGCAATGTCTTGTATATAATGTATACCCTGTTCACTTAATGTAACTATGGATTTGTAACCATGTATCTGTCATCATAACTCTGTGCCCAGGACATACATTGAGAGTTACCTCTCATTTTCAAGTATTGCTTCCTTCCTGGTAAAACATTTGATAAATAAATAAAATATCCGAGGCCTAAGGAGCGAACACATGATTAGGAAATGCAGGAGGGGGGCGCAGGACCCTCCAGGACTGAATGGGTGAAAATCCCTCAGCTGCCCCAGGGACATCAACTTTAGGATTTCCTGTACAAGTGTACAAGCATACCCCGGTTTAAGGACACTCACTTTAAGTACACTCGCGAGTAAGGACATATCACCCAATAGGCAAACGGCAGCTCGCGCATGCGCCTGTCAGCACGTCCTGAACAGCAATACCGGCTCCCTACCTGTACCAAAGCTGTGCGCAAGCGGGGAGACTATAGAGACTGCTACACATGCGTTATTTACATCAGTTATGCGCGTATATGATGATTGCAGTACAGTACATGCATCGATAAGTGGGGAAAAGGGAGTGCTTCACTTTAAGTACATTTTCACTTTACATACATGCTCCGGTCCCATTGTGTACGTGAATGCGGGGTATGCCTGTACCACCTGATAAGATTACACAAATAATGCAATAAATTGCACCCATTTAAGAAATATAGCGCTGTGCCATTTGTTTAAATAGAGCTGCGTTAACGTTCTGCCACTGTTAACCTGCGTTAATAGATGCGACCAAATCTGTACATCATTTTCTTTTACACTACATTAAGGTGAGACTATAATTACACGTTTATAATGTGAGGTCTATGAGCTGAAAGCGCAGCTTAGTGCAGGGGTGAGCAAACTTTTTATGCCGAGCCCCCCTTTTCATCCATAAAATTTCTCGGGCCCCCCCTGGCTGACGTAATCAAAATCACATGAAAAAAAAAAAACCTTTATTAAACGGTATACAATATAAATCCAAATATGTCTATAAATACTTACATATTTCAACAGCTCGCGCTTGCAAAATTAGGCTGCGTCCACGCTGCCGCTGAGAGCGGTGACATCACCAACTCTCCAAGCCTGAGCGCAGGGTGTCCTGCATCATTTTGCAAGCGTGGATCGGGGCTATTTGTGTGTGGCTGTGTGTGGCTGTGTGTGTGGCTGTGTGTGTGTGTGTGTGTGTGTGTGGCTGTGTGTGTGTGTGGCTGTGTGTGGCTGTGTGTGTGCATTGACTTCTGCTGAGCGCACTTCAAAGTCAATTTTGTTTGTCTCCCCAAGCGCTGAGCTTGGGAGAGCGTACGTGCACAAAGGCAATACTTTTGGGGGGCATTCATCCACCTCTTTGCTACCTCCCTTCCCTCTCCCCCCCTTTTTGTTTCTACCTTATTTATTTTTTCCGTTTTCAATGTTTTCACTTTTTTTTATTATTTCTGTACATTCATAGTATGATTGATACAGTGGCAGCCGACCCTTTCCCTCGCAGAGGATCGCAGCGAAGCAGGTTGCCAGCGGAGGAGAGCAGGAACACAGCGCTATTGCAGGGCAGACACCGGGAGGGGCGTTTGACTTCACCGTGCTCGGGCGTGCTCCTCCCCGTACCCCCGAAGCCCCTGCGCGTGCGCACACACCATCACGAGGCCGCCACCTGCACTATCTTGTTCAGCCACCCGCACACATCTTCGGCTGCCCGCCTGTGCACATCTTATTGGCCGCCCCTCGCGTACAGCTTTTTCGTCCTCCCGCGCAAAGCGTCTGCCGGCCCGCGCACCCAGATTTCGCCCCCCAGTTTGCGCACCACTGCATTACAACACACACTCTCTCTCTCTCAATCAATCACCACATACACACACACACCACATACACACACACACAATCCCCCCCCCCCCCCACACACACACACACACACTCACTCCCCCCCACACACACACACACACACAATCCCCACACACACACACTCAATCCCCCCACACACACACTCAATCCCCCACCCACACACACACGCACAATCCCCCCCCCATACACACACACAAAATCCCCCCCACACACAAACACACCCCCCCCCACACACAAACACACTCAATCCCCCCCCATACACAATCCCCCCCCACACACACTCAATCCCCCCCGCACACACTTAATCCCCCCCCACACACACACACTCAATCCCCCCCATACACTCAATCCCCCCCCACACTCAATCCCCCCACGCACACACTCAATCCCCCCCCCCACACACACACAATCCCCCCCCACACACACACACAATCCCCCCCCACACACACACACAATCCCCCCCACACACATACACACTCAATCCCCCCCACACACACACACTCAATCCCCGCCCCCACACTCAATCCCCCCCACACACTCAATCCCCCCACACACACACACACACTCAATTCCCCCCCACACACACACTCAATCCCCCCCCCCACACACACACACACTCAATCCCCCCCACACACACTCAATCCCCCCCCACACACACTCACTCAATCCCCCCCCCACACACACTCAACCCCCCCCCCCACACACACACAATCCCCCCCCACACACACTCAATCCCCCCCCACACACTCAATCCCCCCCCACACACACTCAATCCCCCCCCACACACACTCAATCCCCCCCCCATACCTTGTGACCTTGAGCAAGTCACGTTATCTCCCTGTGCCGCAGGCACCAAATAATAGATGTATGTGTAGGGATGTGGTAGGAGCCTCATATGTGTGTTCAGTTGGTGTTTTGACTGTTCAGGAGAGTCATGTGGAGGTCTGCGCTGATGCAATAGCTGTGAGTCTGTGCAGCTCAAGGCAGAGAAGCTCCGCTGAGGAACTACAACTCCCATGAGCTCCTGGGCAGTCACCTGACTTGAGGAGCCAATCGGAAGGCTAGAATTACGGGAGGAGGAAAGGGAAGCGTGGGGGAGAGGCTAGTCAGAGGGGATCTGGAAGGTAACGGAGGAGGGTGTATGCGTGCAGGGGGTCCGTGACCCGCCTGCATAGGCTAGCTTTACCCCGCAGGCCCTTAGGAGAAACCCCTGAGTCACAGTGTGCTGCTGTGCTGCAGGGACGGCCATAGTGCTAGCGATCAGTCACCTTACTGTGTACACAGTTAGGGACAAGCGTGCGGAGCAGGTTTGCTGGTGAGCTGCTTGGGACCAGACAGCTGCACTGCGGACATCCCAGACAAGCAAGGATTCGGCTGATCCTTTTCCAAGTATTACCGGTCACCGCCGTGACCGGAAGGTAGTAGATACGTCAAGTGCACCAACACCGGTCAACAGGCGCTGATCCCGCCTTAGGCATAACTATAGGGAGACACTAGCGAGTACACACCGCTATCGTACTATTACACGGACACGGTGTGTGGGGCACGCGGTGACGGGATAGAGACACTCATAAGAGCGTGGCTGAGCCACTATTGTACAGGACAATATTCCCTAGGGGTGTGGCCGAGCCACTGATGTTAGAAGGACATTATCCGTTAGCGGTGTTAGGGTATGATAGAGTATAAGTATAGTGTTATAAGATAAGTGTATGCATATTGGGTTATTGCCACGGTTCATATAGAGTATAAGTTTATTATTGCACATAGTAAAGTTGGTTGCACGCATTGTATCGGTGTGTTTCTTGCCCAGGGGAATCTTACATGACGGTGATCCTGGGTAAGTGGAGGCGCTGCGCTAATAAGTGTTACCCCAGGCTCCCAGCTAGCGGAGGCTCAGATCTCCTGGAGCCGCAGGTGCGCGCAGTTACCCGAAGTCGCTTAGAGTGTCAGAAAAAGGGCTACAAATGTCTTTTTTTATATAGCGCCATTAAATGTACATAGCGCTTCCCAGCAGTAATACATGTGACAATCATATAAATTACAAATAACAGGTCATGGGAATAAGTGCTTCAGACATAGATTGTAAGCTCTATGGGGTAGCGGCTCGCGCCTGCAAACATTCTATGTACAGCACTGCATACACTGGCGGTGGAAACATTACTACTGTTTTATATCAGACCTGACTGCTGATATAAACAGGACTTTAAAATCAGTTGCGATTCATAGAAAACCAGTGTGATCTGCCTGGCTTCTATCTAGGTGACGCTAGAGGGTGAGAGGGTGAGAGGCTGGTGTTGCTGTTTAGGGGGCGGGAGAATAAATCATGGCGCCCTCCTCCCGTGTGAGGCAGGACAGTGATAGCCACGCGCGGACCCCCCGGTTACCTGGCTGCAGGCAGGGCTTGCGGACCCCCCGGTTACCTGGCTGCAGGCAGGGCTTGCGGACCCCCCAAATACGTGGCTGAAGGCAGGGCTTGCGGACCCCCGGTTACCTGGCTGCTGGCAGGGCTTGCGGACCCCCCGGTTACCTGGCTGCAGGCAGGTCTTGCGGACCCCCCGATTACGTGGCTGCAGGCAGGGCTTGCTAACCCCCCGGTTACCTGGCTGCAGCCAGGGCTTGCGGACCCCCCAGTTACGTGGCTGCAGGCAGGGCTTGCGGACCCCCCGGTTACCTGGCTGCAGGCAGGGCTTGCGGACCCCCCGGTTACCTGGCTGCAGGCAGGGCTTGCGGACCCCCCAATTACCTGGCTGCAGGCAGGGCTTGCGGACCCCCGGTTACCTGGCTGCAGGCAGGGCTTGCGGACCCCCCCCGGTTACCTGGCTGCAGGCAGGGCTTGCTGACCCCCCCGGTTACCTGGCTGCAGGCAGGGCTTGCGGACCCCCCCGGTTACCTGGCTGCAGGCAGGGCTTGCTGACCCCCCGGTTACCTGGCTGCAGGCAGGGCTTGCGGACCCCCCGGTTACCGGGCTGCAGGCAGGGCTTGCGGACCCCTCGGTTACCGGGCTGCAGGCAGGGCTTGCGGACCCCCCCGGTTACCTGGCTGCAGGCAGGGCTTGCGGACCCCCCAAATACGTGGCTGAAGGCAGGGCTTGCGGACCCCCGGTTACCTGGCTGCTGGCAGGGCTTGCGGACCCCCCGGTTACCTGGCTGCAGGCAGGTCTTGCGGACCCCCCGATTACGTGGCTGCAGGCAGGGCTTGCTGACCCCCCGGTTACCTGGCTGCAGGCAGGGCTTGCGGACCCCCCAGTTACGTGGCTGCAGGCAGGGCTTGCGGACCCCCCGGTTACCTGGCTGCAGGCAGGGCTTGCGGACCCCCCGGTTACCTGGCTGCAGGCAGGGCTTGCGGACCCCCGGTTACCTGGCTGCAGGCAGGGCTTGCGGACCCCCCCCCGGTTACCTGGCTGCAGGCAGGGCTTGCTGACCCCCCCGGTTACCTGGCTGCAGGCAGGGCTTGCAGACCCCCCCGGTTACCTGGCTGCAGGCAGGGCTTGCGGACCCCCGGTTACCTGGCTGCAGGCAGGGCTTGCGGACCCCCCCCGGTTACATGGCTGCAGGCAGGGCTTGCTGACCCCCCCCGGTTACCTGGCTGCAGGCAGGGCTTGCTGACCCCCCGGTTACCTGGCTGCAGGCAGGGCTTGCGGACCCCCCGGTTACCGGGCTGCAGGCAGGGCTTGCGGACCCCCCCGGTTACCGGGCTGCAGGCAGGGCTTGCGGACCCCCCGGTTACCTGGCTGCAGGCAGGGCTTGCGGACCCCCCCCGGTTACCTGGCTGCAGGCAGGGCGTGCGGACCCCCCGGTTACCTGGCTGCAGGCAGGGCTTGCCCTTGGGCACCCGGTCGGCCCCGCACACGGTGAAGGTGTGAGTGTCGTCGCTCAGCCGCACGGTGACGCCGCGCTCGGGCCGTACGTGCAGCACCCGGCCCTGCATCCACACCAGGCCCACCTCCAGCCCGCCGGCTCCTTTCTCCAGCCAGAAGGAACCGGGCCGCCGCCGCACGCATTCCCTCAGCCGCCCCGCTAACATCTTCACCGGCGGGAGGTAACCTGGAAGCCGGGCCGCGCTGCAGGCCGATCTCCGGCGGCCGCCATGGTCGCCATGGAGACAGCAAAACTGGCGCGCCTTTTCTGACATTGACAGGGGACCAATCGCGGCTCCTGTACGAGAGCAGCAACCAATCATAGGAGAGGGGGGCTGGGCTGGTGACCCTGCATTAACCCCTTCCAGGCTGTTAGTGTGACAACCCTCTATAAAGACGTGTCTCTGTGTAATAAACCAATGTCAGAACAATACATGGCGCGCCTGTGTTTGTGTTTATTAAGCAGCAGTGTCACATATTCCAACATCTTTTTATAAATGTCAGGGGTCAAGTCTGCACTATGTCTGACCACCATACAGGGAAAGTGGTTCTTGGGTGAGCCATACTCCAGCTAACAGTAAACAATAATAATAATGACAACAACAAATATAATAAAGTTAATCTTATACTATATTAGTGAAAGCACTGTATGTTTGCCTGCTGGATGTCCGGTGTCCCTAGGGGAAATCTCATTGGTCCCTTGGGTCGCCCGCCCCCGCACACCTCTCATTGGCCTGAGGCGGAGTGACGGCCCACACACACACACACACACACACACAACACAGCAGCTCTATACACACACACACACACACACACAACACAGCAGCTCTATACACACACACACACACACACAACACAGCAGCTCTATACACACACACACACACAACACAGCAGCTCTATACACACACACACACACAACACAGTAGCTCTATACACACACACACACACACACACAACACAGCAGCTCTATACACACACACACACACAACACAGCAGCTCTATACACACACACACACAACACAGCAGCTCTATACACACACACACACACACACAACACAGCAGCTCTATACACGCACACACAACACAGCAGCTCTATACACACACACACACACACACACAACACAGCAGCTCTATACACACACACACACACACACAACACAGCAGCTCTATACACACACACACACAACACAGCAGCTCTATACACACACACACACACACACACAACACAGCAGCTCTATACACACACACACAACACAGCAGCTCTATACACACACACACACAACACAGCAGCTCTATACACACACACACACACACACAACACAGCAGCTCTATACACACACACACACCCTCTGTCCGCCCCCCTCCCCCCCCCCCTCACGTGCGCCATCCTGCACTGGCTCCGGACGGGAAGCGCGGCCCTCCTACCCCAGCCGCTCCCTTACCTCCCCGGCGCTACCACCCGCTCAGGTAAGTCACTGTGCGTCCCGCCTCAGCCTCAGGCCCACTGCGCGTCCCGCCTCAGCCTCAGGCCCACTGCGCGTCCCGCCTCAGCCTCAGGCCCACTGCGCGTCCCGCCTCAGCCTCAGGCCCACTGCGCGTCCCGCCTCAGCCTCAGGCCCACTGCGCGTCCCGCCTCAGCCTCAGGCCCACACAGGGCGCTTCCTACCGCCGCTCAGCCAGACGCCACATCGAGCGGCGCGCCGGGGGGGGGGGGGGGGAGCGTGAGTCTTAGGCCCACACAGGGCGCTTCCTGCAGCCGCCTGCACGCCTCACTCAGCAGGACGGCACATCGGGGGACCAAGCGGCCGCCGGGGGGGGGAGCGCGAGTCACAGGGAACGGGGGGGGGGGGGAGTCACGGGGAACGGGGGGGGGGGGAAATGCCCATACATAAATTATGACAATACATATGCCCACCGCTCTCCACCCCCCCCACTCCCCTTCCCCCCCCCCCACTCCCCTTCCCCCCCCCCCCGCTCCCCTTTCTCCCCCCCCGCTCCCCTTTCTCCCCCCCCGCTCCCCTTTCTCCCCCCCCCCGCTCCCCTTTCTCCCCCCCCTGCTCCCCTTTCTCCCCCCTGCTCCCCTTTCTCCCCCCCGCTCCCCTTTCTCCCCCCCCGCTCCCCTTTCTCCCCCCCCCGCTCCCCTTTCTCCCCCCCCCGCTCCCCTTTCTCCCCCCCCCCGCTCCCCTTTCTCCCCCCCCCCGCTCCCCTTTCTCCCCCCCCCCCCGCTCCCCTTTCTCCCCCCCCCCCGCTCCCCTTTCTCCCCCCCCCCGCTCCCCTTTCTCCCCCCCCCGCTCCCCTTTCTCCCCCCCGCTCCCCTTTCTCCCCCCCGCTCCTCTTTCTCCCCCCCCCGCTCCCTTTCTCCCCCCCCCCCCCCCGCTCCCCTTCTTTCTCCCCCCCCCCGCTCCCCTTTCTCCCCCCCCCCCGCTCCCCTTTCTCCCCCCCGCTCCCCTTTCTCCCCCCCCGCTCCCCTTTCTCCCCCCCCCCGCTCCCCTTTCTCCCCCCCCCCGCTCCCCTTTCTCCCCCCCCCCGCTCCCCTTTCTCCCCCCCCGCTCCCCTTTCTCCCCCCCCCCGCTCCCCTTTCTCCCCCCCCCGCTCCCCTTTCTCCCACCCCCCGCTCCCCTTTCTCCCCCCCGCTCCCCTTTCTCCCCCCCCCCCGAAACCTTTACAACAAATACTCACCTATTGTTCCACGAGTTATAAATAATACTACCTATTACGCATTTACATCCGGGCAACGCCGGGTCTCTCAGCTAGTAAATAATAATAATGAAAGATGAATAAATAAATCCTAATGAAAAAGAAATAAGTAGCACCAAACATAATGACAATATTTGTTTGATGTTAACATTTAATAATATGTAACGTATAAAGCACCAAACCCTACTCTCTCCACCAGAAGTACAAGGCTAATTTCATTTAAAATAGATTTGAAGCAAAAGGTGACACTGTGCTCATTGCATGTCATTCCCAGAGTCCCTGGCTGCAGTGGAAGCTGTATGGGATAATGGTGAAAAGCAGGGTTGCAGACCTGTCTGAGACATGTGAATGTGCTCACAAGGGAGATTGTTATTTCTCTTTAGTTCATAGTCATTTTTAGAGCAAAGATCAGCAACATTTTGCCTAAGACGACATTGTTTAGGATATTTACTAATTGTACTAGGCCAGCAAGGCACTTTACAATGCTGTACAGTAACTAAGGCCCGGGCCATAGAGGGGTGGGGAGAGCGGTTGCGCGCTAACGCTGAGGCTCTCCTGCTTAAGTCAGCCCGATTCCACGGAGCCAGTGTGCGCGAAGGGAGCCGGGGGGAGGTGGTTGGAGGCGGGGCAGTGACGTCGCGATGGCCTATTCAGTAAGCGTGGCCTATTCAGTAAGCGTCGATAAGGCTGCGTCTATAGCAGGCCTGCACAACATAACGGCCGCGGGCCGCATGCGGCCCGCCGGCCTCTCTGTGCGGCCCCGCCCGGCCTCTCTGTGCGGCCCGCCCGCCTCTCTGTGCGGCCCGCCCGGCCTCTCTGTGCGCCCGCCCCGCCTCTCTGTGCGGCCCGCCCCGCCTCTCTGTGCGGCCCGCCCCGCCTCTCTGTGCGGCCCGCCCCGCCTCTCTGTGCGGCCCGCCCCGCCTCTCTGTGCGGCCCCCTCTGTACGGCCCGCCCGGCCTCTCTGTGCGGCCCGCCCGGCCTCTCTGTGCGGCCCGCCCGGCCTCTCTGTGCGGCCCGCAATGAGATTTAAAAAAAAAAAAACTTAAAAAAAAAAACCTTCAAAAAAAAAAATGGCAGCGATTCCCCGCGGTCCCGGGGGTGATGTGAGGTGCATTGAGGTGAGGTGCATTGAGGTGAGGTGCAGGGGAGGTGAGGTGTAGGGGGTGAGGTGCAGGGGTGATTGGAGGTGCAGGGGGGGGTGATTGGAGGTGCAGGGGGGGTGATTGGAGGTGCAGGGGGGGTGATTGGAGGTGCAGAGGGGGGTGATTGGAGGTGCAGGGGGGTGATTGGAGGTGCAGCGGGGGGGGTGATTGGAGGTGCAGCGGGGGGGGTGATTGGAGGTGCAGGGGGGGGGTGATTGGAGGTGCAGGGGGGGATCATTGGAGGTGCAGGGGGGATCATTGGAGGTTCAGGGGGGGTGATTGGAGGTTCAGGGGGGGTGGTTGGAGGTGCAGGGGGGGTGATTGAGGTGCAGGGGGGGTCATTGGGAGGTGCGGGGGGTTATTGGAGGTGCAGGGGGGGTTATTGGAGGTGCAGGGGGGGTCATTGGAGGTGCAGGGGGGGTCATTGGAGGTGCAGGGGGGGTCTTTGGAGGTGCAGGGGAGGGTTGTTGGATGTGCAGGGGGGGTTATTGGAGGTGCAGGGGAGGGTTGTTGGAGGTGTAGGGGGGGTGATTGGAGGTGCAGGGGGGGTGATTGGAGGTACAGGGGGGAGAGTGATGTGAGTTGCAGGGGGGGAGAGTGATGTGAGTTGCAGGGGGGGAGAGTGATGTGAGGTGCAGGGGGGGGGAGAGTGGTGTGAGGTTCAGGGGGGGAGTGATGTGAGGTTCAGGGGGGGGAGTGATGTGAGGTGCAGGGGGGGGAGTGATGTGAGGTGGCAGGGGGAAGAGTGATGTGAGATGCAGCGGGGGAGAGTGATGTGAGGTGCAGGGGGGGAGAGTGATGTGAGGTGCAGGGGGGGAGAGTGATGTGAGGTGCAGGGGGGAGAGATGGGAGGTGCAGGGGGGGAGAGTGGTGTGAGGTGCAGGGGGGGAGAGTGATGTGAGGTGCAGGGGGGGAGAGTGATGTGAGGTGCAGGGGGGGAGAGTGGTGTGAGGTTCAGGGGGGGGGAGTGATGTGAGGTGCAGGGGGGAAGAGTGATGTGAGGTGCAGGGGGGAAGAGTGATGTGAGGTGCAGCGGGGGAGAGTGATGTGAGGTGCAGGGGGGAGAGTGATGTGAGGTGCAGGGGGGAGAGATGGGAGGTGCAGGGGGGGAGAGTGGTGTGAGGTGCAGGGGGGGAGAGTGATGTGAGGTGCAGGGGGGGAGAGTGATGTGAGGTGCAGGGGGGTAGAAGGATGTGAGGTGCAGGGGGCGTGGGATGTGTGTGGTGTGCAGTGGGGTATTGTGTGTTTGTGGAGAGGGAGTATTATGTGTGGGTGAGGGGGAGAGATGGGGGTATGAGAGATAGATGGGGAGTATCGCAAAGGTTGATAGTGAGGGGTTCTGGGGGAGATATGAGGATGATGATGAGAGGTGCTGGAGGAGAGATGATGATGATGATTTTACCCGTGCGGCCCAAATTTTTTTTCCTTGGAGCATTTTGGCCCTTCTCGCTTTACGAGTGTGCAGGCCTGGTCTATAGTATTTCAGACGGAGGGAAGGCGCACACACGCTGCAATACACTTGCTGAAGCCTGAGCTTTTTAATGGCTTTGCAGGGTATG
>NW_027454964.1:0-51268 GCF_040206685.1 Ascaphus truei | reverse complement strand
CAACACAGACCCCTCCCTCTTCCTGATCAGCAGAGATAAGCTGCGACACCCCCAACACAGACCCCCCTCTTCCTGATCAGCAGAGATAAGCTGCGAGACCCCAATCATTTCCACTTTTACATCTGATAAAAATTGTGGAAAATCAGTCTTGTTTGACCTGAGCAAAGAAACGTATCACATAATATTAGACTGTAAGCTCTTCGGGGCAGGGACTCCTTTCACTTAATGTTACTTTAATGCACGAAACATTTACTCCTATTATTTTATCACGTAAAGTGCTGTGTACATGGGAGGCACTATACAAATAAAGATATACATACTGAAGTACATTTATTCTGCACCTGAACCAACACGGTTCCCTCACACGCTCAGCTTCCCTCCCCCACACGCTCAGCTTCCTTCCCCCCCCCCCCCACACACGCTCAGCTTCCTTTCCCCACACACACACACACGCACGCACGCACGCACGCACACACACACACACACACACGCACACACGCACAGCTTCCAACACGGTTCCCTCACACGCTCAGCTTCCCTCCCCCACACGCTCAGCTTCCTTCCCCCCCCCCACACACACACGCACACACGCACGCACGCACGCACACACGCACACACGCACACACGCACAGCTTCCTTCCCCCCCCCCCACACACACACACCCACTCAGCTTCCTTCACCCCCCGCTCAGCTTCCTTCCCCCCTCCCCCACACGCTCAATTTCCTTCCCCCACGCCACACACACACACACACACACACACACACACACACACACACACACACACACACACACACACACACACACACACACACACACACCTCCCCCCCCCACACGCGCCACGCTCCACACACACACACACCTCAACTTCCTTCCCCCCACACGCTCAACTTCCTTCCCCCCACACGCTCAACTTCCTTCCCCCCCACACGCTCAACTTCCTTCCCCCCCCACACGCTCAACTTCCTTCCCCCCCCCACACGCTCAACTTCCTTCCCCCCCCCCACACGCTCAACTTCCTCCCCCCCACCACGCTCAACTTCCCCCCCCCACACGCTCAACTTCCTCCCCCCCACACGCTCAACTTCCACCCCCCCACACGCTCAACTTCCTTCCCCCCCCCCCACGCTCAAATTCCTTCCCCCCCCACGCTCAAATTCCTTCCCCCCCCCACACGCTCAACTCCCCCCCCCCCCACACGCTCAACTTCCCCCCCCCCCACACGCTCAACTTCCCCCCCCCCCACACGCTCAACTTCCTTCCCCCCCCCCCCCCACACGCTCAACTTCCTTCCCCCCCCCCCCCCACACGCTCAACTTCCTTCCCCCCCCCCCCCACACGCTCAACTTCCTTCCCCCCCCACACGCTCAACTTCCTTCCCCCCCCACACGCTCAACTTCCTTCCCCCCCCACACGCTCAACTTCCTTCCCCCCCACACGCTCAACTTCCTTCCCCCCCCACACGCTCAACTTCCTTCCCCCCCACACGCTCAACTTCCTTCCCCCCCCACACGCTCAACTTCCTTCCCCCCCCACACGCTCAACTTCCTTCCCCCCCCCCACACGCTCAACTTCCTTCCCCCCCCCACACGCTCAACTTCCTACCCCCCCCACGCTCAACTTCCTACCCCCCCCACGCTCAACTTCCTTCCCCCCCCACACGCTCAACTTCCTTCCCCCCCCCCACACGCTCAACTTCCTACCCCCCCCCACACGCTCAACTTCCTACCCCCCCCACGCTCAACTTCCTACCCCCCCCACGCTCAACTTCCTTCCCCCCCCCACACGCTCAACTTCCTTCCCCCCCCCCCACACGCTCAACTTCCTTCCCCCCCACGCTCAACTTCCTTCCCCCCCACGCTCAACTTCCTTCCCCCCCCACGCTCAACTTCCTTCCCCCCCCACGCTCAACTTCCTTCCCCCCTCACACGCTCAACTTCCTTCCCCCCCTCCACACGCTCAACTTCCTTCCCCCTCCCCCCCCCACACGCTCAACTTCCTTCCCCCCCCCCCCACACACACGCTCAACTTCCTTCCCCCCCCCACACGCTCAACTTCCTTCCCCCCCCCACACGCTCAACTTCCTTCCCCCCCCCACACGCTCAACTTCCTCCCCCCCCCCACACGCTCAACTTCCTTCCCCCCCCACACGCTCAACTTCCTTCCCCCCCCCACACGCTCAACTTCCTTCCCCCCCTCACACGCTCAACTTCCTTCCCCCCCTCACACGCTCAACTTCCTTCCCCCCCTCACACGCTCAACTTCCTTCCCCCGCTCACAAGCTCAACTTCCTTCCCCCCCTCACACGCTCAACTTCCTTCCCCCCTCCCACGCTCAACTTCCTTCCCCCCTCCCCACGCTCAACTTCCTTCCCCCCTCCCCACGCTCAACTTCCCCCCTCCCCCCACGCTCAACTTCCCCCCTCCCCCCCACGCTCAACTTCCCTCCCCCCCACGCTCAACTTCCCTCCACCCCCACGCTCAACTTCCCTCCACCCCCACGCTCATTCCCTCCACCCCCACGCTCAACTTCCCTCCACCCCCACGCTCAACTTCCCTCCACCCCCACGCTCAACTTCCCTCCACCCCCACGCTCAACTTCCCTCCACCCCCACGCTCAACTTCCCTCCACCCCCACGCTCAACTTCCCTCCACCCCCACGCTCAACTTCCTCCACCCCCACGCTCAACTTCCCTCCACCCCCACGCTCAACTTCCTTCCCCCCCACACGCTCAACTTCCTTCCCCCCCCACACGCTCAACTTCCTTCCCCCCCCACACGCTCAACTTCCTTCCCCCCCACACGCTCAACTTCCTTCCCCCCCCACACGCTCAACATCCTTCCCCCCCCACACGCTCAACATCCTTCCCCCCCCACACGCTCAACTCCTTCCCCCCCCACACGCTCAACATCCTTCCCCCCCCACACGCTCAACTTCCTTCCCCCCCCACACGCTCAACTTCCTTCCCCCCCCCCACACGCTCAACTTCCTTCCCCCCCCCCACACGCTCAACTTCCTTCCCCCCCCCCACACGCTCAACTTCCTTCCCCCCCCCACACGCTCAACTTCCTTCCCCCCCCACACGCTCAACTTCCTACCCCCCCACGCTCAACTTCCTTCCCCCCCCACGCTCAACTTCCTTCCCCCCCCCCCCACACGCTCAACTTCCTTCCCCCCCCCACACGCTCAACTTCCTTCCCCCCCCCCACACGCTCAACTTCCTTCCCCCCCCCCACACGCTCAACTTCCTTCCCCCCCCCCCACGCTCAACTTCCTTCCCCCCCCCACGCTCAACTTCCTTCCCCCCCCCACGCTCAACTTCCTTCCCCCCCCCACGCTCAACTTCCTTCCCCCCCCCCACGCTCAACTTCCTTCCCCCCCCCCACGCTCAACTTCCTTCCCCCCCTCACACGCTCAACTTCCTTCCCCCCTCACACGCTCAACTTCCTTCCCCCCCTCACACGCTCAACTTCCTTCCCCCCCTCACACGCTCAACTTCCTTCCCCCCCTCACACGCTCAACTTCCTTTCCCCCCCTCACACGCTCAACTTCCTTTCCCCCCCCCCCTCACACGCTCAACTTCCTTCCCCCCCTCACACGCTCAACTTCCTTCCCCCCCCTCACACGCTCAACTTCCTTCCCCCCCCTCACACGCTCAACTTCCTTCCCCCCCTCACACGCTCAACTTCCTTCCCCCCTCACACGCTCAACTTCCTTCCCCCCTCACACGCTCAACTTCCTTCCTCCCCACGCTCAACTTCCCTCCCCCCCACGCCCCACGCCCCACACACACACACACACGCTCAACTTCCTTCCCCCCCACACGCTCAACTTCCATCCCCCCCACGCCCCACGCCCCACACACACACACACACGCTCAACTTCCTTCCCCCCACACGCTCAACTTCCATCCCCCCCACACGCTCAACTTCCTTCCCCCCCACACGCTCAACTTCCTTCCCCCCCCACACGCTCAACTTCCTTCCCCCCCCACACGCTCAACTTCCTTCCCCCCCCACACGCTCAACTTCCTTCCCCCCCACACGCTCAACTTCCTTCCCCCCCCACACGCTCAACTTCCTTCCCCCCCCACACGCTCAACTTCCTTCCCCCCCCACACGCTCAACTTCCTTCCCCCCCCCCACACGCTCAACTTCCTTCCCCCCCCCCACGCTCAACTTCCCTCCACCCCCACGCTCAACTTCCCTCCACCCCCACGCTCAACTTCCCTCCACCCCCACGCTCAACTTCCTTCCCCCCCCACACGCTCAACTTCCTTCCCCCCCCACACGCTCAACTTCCTTCCCCCCCCACACGCTCAACTTCCTTCCCCCCCCACACGCTCAACTTCCTTCCCCCCCCACACGCTCAACTTCCTTCCCCCCCCACACGCTCAACTTCCTTCCCCCCCACACGCTCAACTTCCTTCCCCCCCCACACGCTCAACTTCCTTCCCCCCCACACGCTCAACTTCCTTCCCCCCCACACGCTCAACTTCCTTCCCCCCCCACACGCTCAACTTCCTTCCCCCCCACACGCTCAACTTCCTTCCCCCCCCACACGCTCAACTTCCTTCCCCCCCCCCACACGCTCAACTTCCTTCCCCCCCCCCCACACGCTCAACTTCCTTCCCCCCCCCCACACGCTCAACTTCCTTCCCCCCCACGCTCAACTTCCTTCCCCCCCCCACGCTCAACTTCCTTCCCCCCCCCACACGCTCAACTTCCTTCCCCCCACACGCTCAACTTCCTTCCCCCCCCCACACGCTCAACTTCCTTCCCCTCACACGCTCAACTTCCTTCCCCCCCTCACACGCTCAACTTCCTTTCCCCCCCCCTCACACGCTCAACTTCCTTTCCCCCCCCCTCACACGCTCAACTTCCTTTCCCCCCCCCTCACACGCTCAACTTCCTTCCCCCCCCCTCACACGCTCAACTTCCTTCCCCCCCCTCACACGCTCAACTTCCTTCCCCCCCCCCTCACACGCTCAACTTCCTTCCCCCCCTCACACGCTCAACTTCCTTCCCCCCTCACACGCTCAACTTCCTTCCTCCCACGCTCAACTTCCCTCCCCCCCACGCTCAACTTCCCTCTCCCCCCACGCCCCACGCCCCACACACACACACACACGCTCAACTTCCTTCCCCCCCACACGCTCAACTTCCTTCCCCCCCCCACACGCTCAACTTCCTTCCCCCCCCCCCCACACGCTCAACTTCCTTCCCCCCCTCACACGCTCAACTTCCTTCCCCCCCTCACACGCTCAACTTCCTTCCCCCCCTCACACGCTCAACTTCCTTCCCCCCTCCCACGCTCAACTTCCCCCTCCCCACGCTCAACTTCCCCCCTCCCCCCCACGCTCAACTTCCCTCCCCCCCACGCTCAACTTCCCTCCCCCCCACGCTCAACTTCCCTCCCCCCCACGCTCAACTTCCCTCCCCCCCACGCTCAACTTCCCTCCACCCCCACGCTCAACTTCCCTCCACCCCCACGCTCAACTTCCCTCCACCCCCACGCTCAACTTCCCTCCACCCCCACGCTCAACTTCCCTCCACCCCCACGCTCAACTTCCCTCCACCCCCACGCTCAACTTCCCTCCACCCCCACGCTCAACTTCCTTCCCCCCCCACACGCTCAACTTCCTTCCCCCCCCACACGCTCAACTTCCTTCCCCCCCCACACGCTCAACTTCCTTCCCCCCACACGCTCAACTTCCTTCCCCCCCACCACACGCTCAACTTCCTTCCCCCCCCCACACGCTCAACTTCCTTCCCCCCCCCACACGCTCAACTTCCTTCCCCACACGCTCAACTTCCTTCCCCCCCCCACACGCTCAACTTCCTTCCCCCCCCACACGCTCAACTTCCTTCCCCCCCCCCCCCACACGCTCAACTTCCTTCCCCCCCTCACAAGCTCAACTTCCTTCCCCCCCTCACAAGCTCAACTTCCTTCCCCCCCTCACAAGCTCAACTTCCTTCCCCCCCCCCCCACACGCTCAACTTCCTTCCCCCCCCACACGCTCAACTTCCTTCCCCCCCCCCCCACACGCTCAACTTCCTTCCCCCCCTCACAAGCTCAACTTCCTTCCCCCCCTCACAAGCTCAACTTCCTTCCCCCCCCCACACGCTCAACTTCCCTCCACCCCCACGCTCAACTTCCCTCCACCCCCACGCTCAACTTCCCTCCACCCCCACGCTCAACTTCCCTCCACCCCCACGCTCAACTTCCCTCCACCCCCACGCTCAACTTCCCTCCACCCCCACGCTCAACTTCCCTCCACCCCCACGCTCAACTTCCCTCCACCCCCACGCTCAACTTCCTTCCCCCCCCACACGCTCAACTTCCTTCCCCCCCACACGCTCAACTTCCTTCCCCCCCCACACGCTCAACTTCCTTCCCCCCCCACACGCTCAACTTCCTTCCCCCCCCACACGCTCAACTTCCTTCCCCCCCCACACGCTCAACTTCCTTCCCCCCCACACGCTCAACTTCCTTCCCCCCCCACACGCTCAACTTCCTTCCCCCCCCACACGCTCAACTTCCTTCCCCCCCCACACGCTCAACTTCCTTCCCCCCCCCCACACGCTCAACTTCCTTCCCCCCCCCCACACGCTCAACTTCCTTCCCCCCCCCCACACGCTCAACTTCCTACCCCCCCACGCTCAACTTCCTTCCCCCCCCCACGCTCAACTTCCTTCCCCCCCCCACACGCTCAACTTCCTTCCCCCCACACGCTCAACTTCCTTCCCCCCACACGCTCAACTTCCTTCCCCCCCCCACACGCTCAACTTCCTTCCCCTCACACGCTCAACTTCCTTCCCCCCCTCACACGCTCAACTTCCTTTCCCCCCCCCTCACACGCTCAACTTCCTTCCCCCCCCCCTCACACGCTCAACTTCCTTCCCCCCCCTCACACGCTCAACTTCCTTCCCCCCCCCTCACACGCTCAACTTCCTTCCCCCCCTCACACACTCAACTTCCTTCCCCCCTCACACGCTCAACTTCCTTCCTCCCCACGCTCAACTTCCCTCCCCCCCACGCTCAACTTCCCTCTCCCCCCCACGCCCCACACACGCTCAACTTCCTTCCCCCCCACACGCTCAACTTCCTTCCCCCCCACACGCTCAACTTCCTTCCCCCCCCACACGCTCAACTTCCTTCCCCCCCCACACGCTCAACTTCCTTCCCCCCCCACACGCTCAACTTCCTTCCCCCCCCCCACACGCTCAACTTCCTTCCCCCCCCACACGCTCAACTTCCTTCCCCCCCCACACGCTCAACTTCCTTCCCCCCCCACACGCTCAACTTCCTTCCCCCCCCACACGCTCAACTTCCTTCCCCCCCCCCCACACGCTCAACTTCCTTCCCCCCCCCACACGCTCAACTTCCTTCCCCCCCCCCCACACGCTCAACTTCCTTCCCCCCCCCCCACACGCTCAACTTCCTTCCCCCCCCCCCACACGCTCAACTTCCTTCCCCCCCCCACACGCTCAACTTCCTTCCCCCCCCCCCACACGCTCAACTTCCTTCCCCCCCTCACAAGCTCAACTTCCTTCCCCCCCTCACACGCTCAACTTCCCCCCTCCCCACGCTCAACTTCCCCCCTCCCCCCCACGCTCAACTTCCCTCCCCCCCACGCTCAACTTCCCTCCCCCCCACGCTCAACTTCCCTCCCCCCCACGCTCAACTTCCCTCCCCCCCACGCTCAACTTCCCTCCACCCCCACGCTCAACTTCCCTCCACCCCCACGCTCAACTTCCCTCCACCCCCACGCTCAACTTCCCTCCACCCCCACGCTCAACTTCCCTCCACCCCCACGCTCAACTTCCCTCCACCCCCACGCTCAACTTCCCTCCACCCCCACGCTCAACTTCCCTCCACCCCCACGCTCAACTTCCCTCCACCCCCACGCTCAACTTCCTTCCCCCCCCACACGGTCAAATTCCTTCCCCCCCCACACGCTCAACTTCCTTCCCCCCCCCACACGCTCAACTTCCTTCCCCCCACACGCTCAACTTCCTTCCCCCCCCCCACACGCTCAACTTCCTTCCCCCCCCCCACACGCTCAACTTCCTTCCCCCCCCCCACACGCTCAACTTCCTTCCCCACACGCTCAACTTCCTTCCCCCCCCCCACACGCTCAACTTCCTTCCCCCCCACACGCTCAACTTCCTTCCCCCCCCCCACACGCTCAACTTCCTTCCCCCCCTCACAAGCTCAACTTCCTTCCCCCCCTCACAAGCTCAACTTCCTTCCCCCCCTCACACGCTCAACTTCCTTCCCCCCTCCCCCCCACGCTCAACTTCCCCCCTCCCCCCCACGCTCAACTTCCCTCCCCCCCACGCTCAACTTCCCTCCCCCCCACGCTCAACTTCCCTCCCCCCCACGCTCAACTTCCCTCCCCCCCACGCTCAACTTCCCTCCCCCCCACGCTCAACTTCCCTCCACCCCCACGCTCAACTTCCCTCCACCCCCACGCTCAACTTCCCTCCACCCCCACGCTCAACTTCCCTCCACCCCCACGCTCAACTTCCCTCCACCCCCACGCTCAACTTCCCTCCACCCCCACGCTCAACTTCCCTCCACCCCCACGCTCAACTTCCCTCCCCCCGCCACGCGCCACACACACACACACACACACACACACACACACACACACACACACACACACACACACACACTCCTTCCCCCCCACACGCTCAACTTCCCCCCCCCCCCCCAGAGGCTCAACTTCCCTCCCCCCCCCCCACAGGCTCAACTTCCCTCCCCCCCCCCACAGGCTCAACTTCCCTCCCCCCTACAGGCTCGACTTCCCTCCCCCCCACACGCTCGACTTCCCTCCCCCCCACACGCTCGACTTCCCTCCCCCCCACACGCTCGACTTCGCTCCCCCCCACACGCTCGACTTCGCTCCCCCCCACACGCTCGACTTCCCTCCCCCCCACACGCTCGACTTCCCTCCCCCCCACACGCTCAACTTCCTTCCCCCCCACACGCTCAACTTCCTTCCCCCCCCACACGCTCAACTTCCTTCCCCCCCCACACGCTCAACTTCCTTCCCCCCCCACACGCTCAACTTCCTTCCCCCCCCCCACACGCTCAACTTCCTTCCCCCCCCACACGCTCAACTTCCTTCCCCCCCCACACGCTCAACTTCCTTCCCCCCCCACACGCTCAACTTCCTTCCCCCCCCACACGCTCAACTTCCTTCCCCCCCCCCCACACGCTCAACTTCCTTCCCCCCCCCACACGCTCAACTTCCTTCCCCCCCCCCCACACGCTCAACTTCCTTCCCCCCCCCCACACGCTCAACTTCCTTCCCCCCCCCCCACACGCTCAACTTCCTTCCCCCCCCCACACGCTCAACTTCCTTCCCCCCCCCCCACACGCTCAACTTCCTTCCCCCCCTCACAAGCTCAACTTCCTTCCCCCCCTCACACGCTCAACTTCCCCCCTCCCCACGCTCAACTTCCCCCCTCCCCCCCACGCTCAACTTCCCTCCCCCCCACGCTCAACTTCCCTCCCCCCCACGCTCAACTTCCCTCCCCCCCACGCTCAACTTCCCTCCCCCCCACGCTCAACTTCCCTCCACCCCCACGCTCAACTTCCCTCCACCCCCACGCTCAACTTCCCTCCACCCCCACGCTCAACTTCCCTCCACCCCCACGCTCAACTTCCCTCCACCCCCACGCTCAACTTCCCTCCACCCCCACGCTCAACTTCCCTCCACCCCCACGCTCAACTTCCCTCCACCCCCACGCTCAACTTCCCTCCACCCCCACGCTCAACTTCCTTCCCCCCCCACACGGTCAACTTCCTTCCCCCCCCACACGCTCAACTTCCTTCCCCCCCCCACACGCTCAACTTCCTTCCCCCCACACGCTCAACTTCCTTCCCCCCCCCCACACGCTCAACTTCCTTCCCCCCCCCCACACGCTCAACTTCCTTCCCCCCCCCCACACGCTCAACTTCCTTCCCCCCCCCCACACGCTCAACTTCCTTCCCCACACGCTCAACTTCCTTCCCCCCCCCCACACGCTCAACTTCCTTCCCCCCCACACGCTCAACTTCCTTCCCCCCCCCCACACGCTCAACTTCCTTCCCCCCCTCACAAGCTCAACTTCCTTCCCCCCCTCACAAGCTCAACTTCCTTCCCCCCCTCACACGCTCAACTTCCTTCCCCCCTCCCCCCCACGCTCAACTTCCCCCCTCCCCCCCACGCTCAACTTCCCTCCCCCCCACGCTCAACTTCCCTCCCCCCCACGCTCAACTTCCCTCCCCCCCACGCTCAACTTCCCTCCCCCCCACGCTCAACTTCCCTCCCCCCCACGCTCAACTTCCCTCCACCCCCACGCTCAACTTCCCTCCACCCCCACGCTCAACTTCCCTCCACCCCCACGCTCAACTTCCCTCCACCCCCACGCTCAACTTCCCTCCACCCCCACGCTCAACTTCCCTCCACCCCCACGCTCAACTTCCCTCCACCCCCACGCTCAACTTCCCTCCCCCCGCCACGCGCCACACACACACACACACACACACACACACACACACACACACACACACACACACACACACACACACACACACACACACACACACACACACACACACACACTCCTTCCCCCCCACACGCTCAACTTCCCCCCCCCCCCCCAGAGGCTCAACTTCCCTCCCCCCCCCCCACAGGCTCAACTTCCCTCCCCCCCCCCACAGGCTCAACTTCCCTCCCCCCTACAGGCTCGACTTCCCTCCCCCCCACACGCTCGACTTCCCTCCCCCCCACACGCTCGACTTCCCTCCCCCCCACACGCTCGACTTCGCTCCCCCCCACACGCTCGACTTCGCTCCCCCCCACACGCTCGACTTCCCTCCCCCCCACACGCTCGACTTCCCTCCCCCCCACACGCTCAACTTCCCTCCCCCCCACACGCTCAACTTCCCTCCCCCCCACACGCTCAACTTCCCTCCCCCCCACACGCTCAACTTCCCTCCCCCCCACACGCTCAACTTCCCTCCCCCCACACGCTCAACTTCCCTCCCCCCCACACGCTCACGCACACACGCTCAGCTTCCCGTCCCTCACACCCAGCTTCCTCTCGTGCCCCTCGCACCCAGCTTCCCCCCACCCCCCCTCGCACCCAGCTTCCCCCCTCCCCCTCAGCTTCCACCCCACCCCCCTCGCACCCAGCTTCCCCCCCTCCCCCTCAGCTTCCCCCCCTCGCACCCAGCTTCCCCCTCCCCCTCGCACCCAGCTTCCCCCCCTCCCCCAGCATCCCCCGTCCCCTCTCGCACCCAGCTTCCCCCCATCCCCCCTCGCACCCAGCTTCTCCCCATCCCCCCTCGCACCCAGCTTCCCCCCATCCCCCCTCGCACCCAGCTTCCCCCCATCCCCCCTCGCACCCAGCTTCCCCCCACAATCTCAGCTTCCACCAATCCCCCTCTCAACCAGCTTTCTCCCGTCCACCCCCGCTTTCCCCTGTCCCAGATTTCCCCCGTCCCCCCTGCTTTTCCCCGTCCCCCCCGCACCCAGCTTTTCCCCGTCCCCCACGCACCCAGCTTTTCCCCGTCCACCCCGCACCCAGCTTTTCCCCGTCCCCCCGCACCCAGCTTTTCCCCGTCCCCCCGCACCCAGCTTTTCCCCGTCCCCCCGCACCCAGCTTTTCCCCGTCCCCCATCGCACCCAGCTTCCCCCCCCTCGCACCCAGCTTTCCACCGCCCCCCCCCCTCGCACCCAGCTTTCCCCCGTCCCCCCCTCGCACCCAGCTTCCACCCCTCGCACCCAGCTTCCCCCCATCCCCCCTCGCAACCAGCTTCCCCCCACAATCTTTCTTCCCCCCCTCGCACCCAGCTTTCTCCCCCCCCCCTCGCACCCAGCTTTCTTTCCCCCCCCTCGCACTCAGCTTTCTTTCCCCCCCTCGCACTCAGCTTTCTTCCCCCCTCGCACTCAGCTTTCTTCCCCCCCCTCGCACTCAGATTTCTTTCCCCCCCCTCGCACTCAGATTTCTTTCCCCCCCCCTCGCACTCAGATTTCTTTCCCCCCCCTCGCACTCAGATTTCTTTCCCCCCCCTCGCACTCAGATTTCTTTCCCCCCCCTCGCACTCAGATTTCTTTCCCCCCCCTCGCACTCAGATTTCTTTCCCCCCCCTCGCACTCAGCTTTCTTTCCCCCCCCTCGCACTCAGCTTTCTTTCCCCCCCCTCGCACTCAGCTTTCTTTCCCCCCCCTCGCACTCAGCTTTCTTTCCCCCCCCCTCGCACTCAGCTTTCTTTCCCCCCCCCTCGCACTCAGCTTTCTTTCCCCCCCCTCGCACTCAGCTTTCTTCCCCCCCCTCGCACTCAGCTTTCTTCCCCCCCCTCGCACTCAGCTTTCTTCCCCCCCCTCGCACTCAGCTTTCTTCCCCCCCTCGCACCCAGCTTCCCCCCCCCTCGCACCCAGCTTCCCCCCCCAGCTTTCCCCCCCCCTCGCACCCAGCTTTCCCCCCCTCCTCGCACCCAGCTTTCCCCCCCTCCTCGCACCCAGCTTTCCCCCCCTCCTCGCACCCAGCTTTCCCCCCCTCCTCGCACCCAGCTTTCCCCCCCTCGCACCCAGCTTTCCCCCCCTCCTCGCACCCAGCTTTCCCCCCCCTCGCACCCAGCTTCCCCCCCCCCCTCGCACCCAGCTTTCCCCCCCTCGCGCACCCAGCTTTCCCCCCCTCGCGCACCCAGCTTTCCCCCCCTCGCGCACCCAGCTTTCCCCCCCCCTCGCACCCAGCTTTCCCCCCCCCCTCGCACCCAGCTTTCCCCCCCCCCCTCGCACCCAGCTTCCCCCCCCCTCGCACCCAGCTTCCCCCCCAGCTTTCCCCCCCCCTCGCACCCAGCTTCCCCCCCAGCTCCCCCCCCCCTCGCACCCAGCTTTCCCCCCCTCCTCGCACCCAGCTTCCCCCCCCCTCGCACCCAGCTTCCCCCCCCAGCTTTCCCCCCCCCTCGCACCCAGCTTTCCCCCCCTCCTCGCACCCAGCTTTCCCCCCCCTCGCACCCAGCTTTCCCCCCCTCCTCGCACCCAGCTTTCCCCCCCCTCCTCGCACCCAGCTTTCCCCCCCTCCTCGCACCCAGCTTTCCCCCCCTCCTCGCACCCAGCTTTTCCCCTCCTCCTCGCACCCAGCTTTTCCCCTTCCCCCCCCCCCCTCGCGCACCCAGCTTTCCCCCCCCCCTCGCGCACCCAGCTTTCCCCCCCCCCTCGCGCACCCAGCTTTCCCCCCCCCTCGCGCACCCAGCTTTCCCCCCCTCGCGCACCCAGCTTTCCCCCCCTCGCGCACCCAGCTTTCCCCCCCCCTCGCACCCAGCTTTCCCCCCCCCCCCTCGCACCCAGCTTTCCCCCCCCCCCCTCGCACCCAGCTTTCCCCCCCCCTCGCACCCAGCTTTTCCCCTTCCCCCCCCCCCCTCGCGCACCCAGCTTTCCCCCCCCCTCGCGCACCCAGCTTTCCCCCCCCCCTCGCGCACCCAGCTTTCCCCCCCCCTCGCGCACCCAGCTTTCCCCCCCCCTCGCGCACCCAGCTTTCCCCCCCCCTCGCGCACCCAGCTTTTCCCCCCCCCTCGCGCACCCAGCTTTCCCGTTCCCCTCGCGCACCCAGCTTTCCCGTTCCCCTCGCGCACCCAGCTTTCCCCCCCCTCGCGCACCCAGCTTTCCCCCCCCTCGCGCACCCAGCTTTCCCCCCCCTCGCGCACCCAGCTTTCCCCCCCCTCGCGCACCCAGCTTTCCCGTTCCCCTCGCGCACCCAGCTTTCCCGTTCCCCTCGCGCACCCAGCTTTCCCGTTCCCCTCGCGCACCCAGCTTTCCCGTTCCCCTCGCACCCAGCTTTCCCCCCCCCTCGCACCCAGCTTTCCCCCCCCCTCGCACCCAGCTTTCCCCCCCCCTCGCACCCAGCTTTCCCCCCCCCCTCGCACCCAGCTTCCCCCCCCCCTCGCACCCAGCTTCCCCCCCCCCTCGCACCCAGCTTCCCCCCCCTCGCACCCAGCTTCCCCCCCCCCTCGCACCCAGCTTCCCCCCCCCCTCGCACCCAGCTTCCCCCCCCTCGCACCCAGCTTCCCCCCCCCTCGCACCCAGCTTCCCCCCCCCTCGCACCCAGCTTCCCCCCCCCTCGCACCCAGCTTCCCCCCCCCTCGCACCCAGCTTCCCCCCCCCTCGCACCCAGCTTTCCCCCCCCCCTCGCACCCAGCTTCCCCCCCCCCTCGCACCCAGCTTTCCCGTTCCCCTCGCACCCAGCTTTCCCGTTCCCCTCGCACCCAGCTTTCCCCCCACTCGCACCCAGCTTTCCCGTTCCCCTCGCACCCAGCTTCCCCCCCCCTCGTACCCAGCTTCCCCCCCCCCTCGCACCCAGCTTCCCCCCCCCCTCGCACCCAGCTTTCCCGTTCCCCTCGCACCCAGCTTTCCCCCCACTCGCACCCAGCTTTCCCGTTCCCCTCGCACCCAGCTTTCCCGTTCCCCTCGCACCCAGCTTTCCCGTTCCCCTCGCACCCAGCTTTCCCGTTCCCCTCGCACCCAGCTTTCCCGTTCCCCTCGCACCCAGCTTTCCCCTCGCACCCAGCTTTCCCCCCCCCTCGCACCCAGCTTTTCCCCCCCCTCGCACCCAGCTTTCCCCCCCCTCGCACCCAGCTTCCCCCCCCTCGCACCCAGCTTTCCCCCCCCTCGCACCCAGCTTTCCCCCCCCTCGCACCCAGCTTTCCCCCCCCTCGCACCCAGCTTTCCCCCCCCTCGCACCCAGCTTTCCCCCCCCCTCGCACCCAGCTTTCCCCCCCCCCTCGCACCCAGCTTTCCCCCCCCCCTCGCACCCAGCTTTCCCCCCCCCTCGCACCCAGCTTTCACCCCCCCTCGCACCCAGCTTTCCCGTTCCCCTCGCACCCAGCTTTCCCGTTCCCCTCGCACCCCCATGACGTCACGTGTTGGTACAGTTAGGGTGTGAGACGCAGGTACAATGTAAATCCTGTGACGTTAACTAGTCGTGTTGGTGCCAGCTCTGACGTCACTGCTGACTGTTATTACTCGACGTCAGACGCTTGCCCTGCTGACGTCACTGGGCAGCCCAGGGCCCGGGCGGTAACGGGTGACGGGACACACACACGACGGGACACACACACGACGGGACACACACGACGGGACACACACCCCCCCCCCCCTTTCCCGTCGCCATTTTCCCCCGCATAGCAGCGGGCGCCATGTTGTCGTCCCCCTCACCCTTCTCGCAGCCAGGCCGGTGCGCTTGTCCCACAGGAAGTCCGTGTTGGCGGTGAGTGTGTCCGGGATCCCCGCCCGCGCTTTCCTCCGCCCTCCGTACACCGTGCGCGTCACCGCCAGACACGCTCCACGCGCTGCAACGTCACGCTCCGCTACTCACGTGACTGGCCGGGAGGTTTCCGGCGGCCATCTTGGGTTTGGGCACAATGTTCCTCAGTAGTGCGCGCAGTGACGCAGGTCCCAGTGACGCAGTAAGGGCAGCGGGAGGGGGGGCAGGCATTTACTGCACAAGGCCTGATATATATTATTGTATGTGTAAAACACCAACAGTGTGCGCAGGCGCAGCTCGTCACAAAATGTCAGTGCAGCTAAATAAAGTACAACACTGAGAATAAGGGCAACAGCTACATAAATCGGGACAAATCTCACGTGTGTTAGAAAAGACTCCGACTCCACTGATATAATCAGGAAACCTGGTTCAGTTCATAAATCAGCATTCTTTTTTATTCTTCAATCAGCTTTCATGTACCAAGGATACATGTTATAAGATACCTTTTTATGGCTTCTGTATCTAAGAAGGTAGATTATTAGATGCTTCTATTCGATGTAACAAGCATCTTATGGGCCGTTCTATAGAGCCGGGTGCGCGTGCGGAATTTTAGTTGGCTGACAGACAGCCTTTCTATAATGGCGCTGCGTGCACAGGCAGGGAGCGGGATGCCGACAGACAGCGGGGAAGACTGGCAAAATAATGTTTTTGCGCCGCTACCGGCGCTGAAATGTATGTATGTGTGTGTTTGTATGTATGTATATGTATGTGTGTGTATGAATGTGTGTGTCTGCACAAAGTTAATAAATATTTTCTTTTTACGAAAGTGTTTTTTTTATTTAATAAATAATAAATTACACATTACATACACACACACACACATACCCACAAACACACAGTACCTGCTCACAGTTAACAGCTCAGCATACACACGAAAAGCATGCGGCATGTGCACGCGCGTACGCAAATGCACACGCGCGCACGGCCGCAAACAGTATAGAACGGCCCTAAGGCCGCGTCCATGTTTAGTGCTTGCGGGCGGAGGCGCACTTCCGCTCAGCCCTGAGCCCCTACAGCCGCAATGAGAGCAGCTTTAGTAGGGGTTCGCCTATGCTTCCGCTCGCTTGCGGAAGGGAAGGTCTTAGGGACATTTTAAATTTCCCGGCGCGCAGGGCCGGTCACGTGAGCAGTTTGCCCAATGAGGGTGAACCAGCTCCGTGATGTCACTGGCCCGCCCGCCGACACGCCCCCGGATGGCGCGCTGTCTAAGGCCAGGGAAAGCACCCGCTTTCCCTGAGCCTCAGCGCGCCTCCGCACGCCAGCAGGAACCCTGGCCGAGGCCTAAGATGGTAGAAGGTAGAAAGTAGTAATGTATTATTAACATTGCTCCCTTCTTAGGCCGCGGCCAGGCTTACCGCTGGCGTGCTGAGGCGCACTGAGGCTCAGGGAAAGCGGGTGCTTTCCTTGGCCTTGCGGTTGCTTGCCCGGCTCGCCGTCAGGGGGCGGGCCAATTGCGTCACGGAGCTGGTACGCCCTCATTGGGCGAACCGCTCACGTGACCGGCCTGTTGCGCCGGCAAGCGGGGGAATTTTAAATTCCCCTAAGACCTACGCATCCGCGCGCTTGCAAGACCTACGCCTCCGCAAGAGCTTCCCCTAAGACCTACGCCTTCGCAAGCAAACGCTAAACATGGCCGAGGTCTTATACACTCAGAACAAAAAGACTAATCACTCACTGGTCTTAGCTACAGTAACTAGACTAAATGACACTTGTTTCTCAGGAAAGAAAACACTGATTTCTCAGGAAGATAAAGAACTAAGAAAGATATATCAGAGCTAGGAAATAGACATACAGTATCAGACAAGAATCCTAGGAACCGTTTAAAATAACAGACATGGCTAGACAGAGCTATAAAATAGGCTCACACCTTTCAGAATATAAGTTATAGCTTAGTTATACAATGTGTGAGAAAGGCAGTTTGCAAAGTAATTCTTATCTCTAACATATACATCCTGTCACACTATTTCAACTAATAAAATACATTGTATACCATTAGTTTCAAGCTGCCCATAAGAATCCTTTCATGAGAAAGCATGAGCAACTGTGTGACATTTTAACCTATTGTGTGCTTGTGACAGGGTAAATAAAAGCCAGCAGCTATATGCCTGGAAAACCTATGTCTAGTCTGCAGTGCAGCAGTGACTAGGTTAACTTCAGCTGGGAACCTCAGGACAATTAGTTGGATCCCAGCTGCCTAATCAAGGTGTGTTAAAACCCCAGGCTGTAGACACATGGGTGCTGGCTGTTGAGGAGAGAGGAGTAAACTACTGAAGAGATTACTGATACAAGGTCTGTGAGCAAAGTAGATAAATTATGAACTGTCTGTCCCCTGCATAGAAAAGGGTAGCTGCCTTATTTTTAGACTGTCTGCTAAAGAGAACTGTTTTGTTTGGTCTGCTGAAGAAAAAGCCATTTTTCTTTTGTTTGCTGATGAAAAGCCATTTTTTCCTTTTGTTTGCTGATGAAAAGCTATTTTTGTTTTGTGTGCTGTATATCTTTTAAGGCTAAATAAATAAACCTTGTCAAGAAACCCGCGTGTGTAGTTGCATGTACCCTGCAACAGTGCTGAATATGTTTATATACTATCCTACTTAATATAGAAAACATAGATATAAAATAATATTTATCAACGCATGCACTGTCGGCGCTTACTGGCTGTGCGCGAGCATTCCCGGAAGTGCTGACCCTCATGCTCCCGAGTAGCCAGGAAGCGCTGACCGTGCATGTGTCCGAGCTGCTGGGAAGCGCTGACTGTGCATGCGTCCGAGCAGCCAGGAAGCACTGACTGTGCATGAAGTGCCAACCGTGCATGCACACGAACAATCGGGAAGCTCCTACAATGCATGCGCACGAACAGTCGGATGTGCACAAGCAGCTGGGAAGCGCTGAGCGTGCATGCGCACGAGCAGCCAGGAAGCACCGACCGCGCATGCGCACAAGCAGCTGGGAAGCACCGACTGCACATGCGCATGAACAGTCGCGATGTGCCGACTGTGCATGAGCACGAGCAGCCAGGAAGTGTCGACCGCTCATGCGCACGAACAATCGGGAAGTGCCGACCGCGCATGCGCACGAACAATCGGGAAGTGCCAACCGCACATGCGCACGCACAATCGGGAAGTGCCAACCACATGAACAATCGGGAAGTGCTGACAGCGCATGCGCACGAGCAATCAGGAAGTGCCGACCATGCATGCGCATGAGCGATCGGGACGTGCCGACTGCGCATGCACACAAACAATTGGGAAGTGCCAACCGCTCATGCGTACAAGCAATCGGGAAGTGCTCACCGTGCATGCGCATGACAGCCGGAAAGCGCAGACCATGCATGCGCATGAGCAGCAGGGAAGCTCCGACCGCGCATGCGCTCAAGCAGCTTGGAAAGTCGGCACATCCCGACTGTTCATGCGCATGCGCGGTCGGTGCTTCCCAGCTGCTCATGCACAGTCTGTGCTTTCCAACTGTCGTGCGCATGCACGGTGTGCACTTCCCGATTGCTCGTGCGCATGCACGAGCAGCCAGGAAGTGCCGACCGCGCATGCGCACGAACAATCAGGAAGTGCCAATTGCGCATGTGCACGAGCAATCGGTAAGTGCCGACCACGCATGAGCACGAGCAGCAGGGAAGCTCAGACCACGCATGGGCACAAGCAGCCGGGAAGTACCGACCATGCATGCGCACGAGCAGTCAGGATGTGCCGACCGCGCATAAGCACGAGCAGCCAGGAAGTGCCGACCGGGTGTGCGCACGAGCAGCCAGAAAGTGCCAACCACGCATGCGTATGAGCAGCCGGGAAGCACCGACCGCTCATGCGCACGAGCACCGTGAAGAGCCGACCATGCATGCACACGAACAATCGGGAAGTGCCAATCGCACGAGCAACCGGGAAGTGCCGACCGCGCACGAACAATCGGGAAGTGCCAACCGCACAGTAGTACAAGCAGCTGGGAAGTGCCGACCGTGCATGCACATGAGCAATCGAGAACTGCTAAGCGAGCATGTGAACAGCCGGGAAGTGCCGACCATGTATACGCACGAGCAGCCGGGAAGCGCTGACTGCACATGCGCATGAACAATTGTGAAGTGCCAACCGCGCATAAGTACGAGCAGCTGGGAAGTGCAGAATGCGCATGCGCACGAGCAGCTGGGAAGTGCCGACCGTGCATGCGCACGAGCAGCTGGGAAGTGATGGCCACGAATGAGCACGAGCAGCTGGGAAGCACCAACCGCGCATGAACAATTGGGAAGTGCCGACCGCGCATGCGCACGAGCAGCTGGGAAGTGCCGACCGCGCATGCGCATCAACAATCGGGAAGTGCCGACCGCACATGCGAACAGCCGGTGAAGTGCTGACCATTTATACGCACGAGCAGCCGGGAAGCGTCGACCGCGCATGCACATGAACAACCGGGAAATGCCGACCGCACATGCGCACGAACAATCAGGAAGTGCTGACCGAACATACGCACGAACAATCGTGAAGTGCCAACCGCGCATGAGTACGAGCAGCAGGGAAGTGCCGACCACGCATGCGCATGAACAATCGGGAAGTGCCGACCGCGCATGTGCACAAGCAGCTGGGAAGTGCCACATGCGCAGCTTGGAAGTACCGACCACGCATGAGCAGCTGGGATGTGCCAACCTCGCATGAGCAGCCGGGAGGCGCTGACTGCGCATGAGCACATGCAGCCGGGAAGCACCGATCGCACATGAGCATGAACAGCTGGGAAGCGCCGACCGCGCATGCGCACGAACAATCGGGAAGTGCCGACCGCGCATGAGCATGAGCAGCTGGAAATTGCCGACCGCGCATGCGCAATAACAATCAAGAAGCGCCGACTGCGCATGAGTAGGAACAGCTGGGAAGCACCAACCGGGCATGAGCAGCTGGGAAGCGTGGACCACGCATGAGCACAAGCAGTGGGGAAGCGCTGATCGCACATGAGCACAAGCAGTGGGGAAGCGCTGATCGCACATGAGCACAAGCAGTGGGGAAGCGCTGATCGCACATGAGCACAAGCAGTGGGGAAGCGCTGATCGCACATGAGCACAAGCAGTGGGGAAGCGCTGATCGCACATGAGCACAAGCAGTGGGGAAGCGCCAATCGCACATGAGCACAAACAGTGGGGAAGCGCTGATCGCACATGAGCACAAGCAGTGGGGAAGCGCCAATCGCACATGAGCACAAGCAGTGGGGAAGCGCCGATCGCACATGAGCACAAGCAGTGGGGAAGCGCTGATCGCACATGAGCACAAGCAGTGGGGAAGCGCTGATCGCACATGAGCACAAACAGCTGGGAAGCGGCGATAGCGCATGAGCACAAGCAGTGGGGAAGCGCCGATCATGCATCAGCCCAAGCAGCTGGGAAGCACCGACCACACATGGGCACGAACAGCTGGGAAGCACCGACTGCGCATGGGCTCAAACGGCCGCCATCGGCACAGAAAATTGGGACAGAGCCCGAAAAAGTCTGGACTGTCCAGGCTAAACCGGGACATCTGGTCACCCTAGCCGTAAATTACAACATAGGGAAACTCTGTTGAGGCTCGGTGCCGGGCCACTTACTTTCTCTGGCATCTCCTCCTGCGCCTCATCTCGTGTTGTCATAGCAACGCAGTGCCACAAGCACAAGATGCCGGAGAGAAGAGGCCCTGCGCTCTCCCCCGGCAATCAGTTTAAGTGCTGTGGGGATGAGCGCGGGAAACGGTGCAGCAATCATCAAGCCAGGCCTGCCCGAAAAGCTTACAATGTATATTATATATATGCAGAAACCTTCACAATGAGCTGCTGTGAGCTCAGCAAAACATCCGCAGGCTGATCACAGCTCTGCTTGTTGTACAAAACCCATATTCTGTGCATTAAAATGCCCCTCAAGACCCGCGCAGAGGCAGGGTTAGTGAGTTTTGGCTCTGTTAAAACCAGACACAGAGCCACTAGTTTTTTCTCATGGCCGTTCAGCCGCTGGTAATGCGGGTCTTTCACTGCCCAAATCAGGGGAGCGCAACGAAATGACCCGGAAAGTGGAAGAAAATGGACATGTGCTTCTCTCTGACGCCTGATGAAACCTTGAAGCACGTACCTGCACACATCCATAGGACAGAGAGGGGGATGCGGGTACAGTGTCGGTGAACATGTGGGGGATCCAATCCGGGTGTGTGGAGACTCTCCAGCGAGACTTTGAGTCCGTGAGAGCGCAGCCTTCCATCACACCAAGAGTACAAAAGGAAAAGAAGGGGTGGGGGAAAGGGAGGTGTGGGGGTACAGTTCAGTGTGTGACAATAGGGGCAGCCTGCCTCACATAACAAAGGTGAAGCCCGGCTAGCAGTACCAAAACCGTGTGTAATGGCCGCCTCAGTGAGGCTCTTTTGGCCTGAATGTAACGTATATATTTTGTGTAACCCCTTGCAGGACAGAGCTAATCACATTGTGATATCTATACGGGGGAAACTGTATGTCTTGGGGACTGGGATTGTATAAAAAGCACTTTTATTCCCTGTGCCACTTAGCAAGTCAGCAATGTCCTGTGTGTTGCTAGCATTTCTCTGCGTGCTGACACAGTAATTCACTTAGCTAGGCTGCATACGGAGAAATGCCAGTTCATAGCAGAGCTTGGGAGCGGCTTGAGGACCGGGAAGATGGTAAGTGAGGAAGGGCTGAGACTCAGGTCCGGGAACTGGTTTCTAGGCGGTGCAGAGCCATTGTTCTCCCAGGCACCTACCCAGCGGGAGGTATGGGGCTGGCCAAGGGAACCGTTGCCGGGACTCAGTTCCGTAGGCATGATTTCCCATTGTCAGTCCCGTAGGCAGGATTCCCATTGGCCAGTTCAAATTTCCCACTCGCCAGCAGCTGATCTTCAATGGGCAGTCCAGAGTGCCTAAGCCGGCCCCCTCCTGTTGCAGACAGACAAGCCCTAGTCTTCCGATTGGCTGCAACATCACGATCCGTGTTCAGATTGGTCGGTGGCCTCTGCTCCATGAAAAATATAGGAGACCAAGGGCTATGTAAGGAGCGCGGCCGATCAGAGTACCAGAGCGAGTTGAGTGTTCGGGGATACTCTTGGAATGTGAGACGGAGGCTGTGACTTCACAACTGGCGGCTATTTGAAAGTGCTATTGGAAGAATAGCACAGAGAAGCTGGAGAAGAAGCTGTTCAGGGCAAGCCTACAGAAGCCGGCACTTAGTTGCGGCTAGATTCTTCCCCCTCAGGCCCCAGTTGGTGAGTGTTACATTGCGATTGTGTATTTCGTGTGTTTGTTGGCTTGCCAAAATAAACTTTTGTTTATTCAACTATTGTGTTCTGTCTGGTGATGGTGATCCCGGGGGTAAGGGTGTTAAAGGTCCTGGTCTCCCGTTACACAATGTATTGTCGCTTCAACATCTTGAAAGCAGGGAAATACAAAATGCAGACTGACACTTTAATTAAGACATCTTAGTACATCATATATCATCAAATCCTAAACCAAAGGGCCGTAGAGGGACTTGTCCCAAGAGGTCACCTTCCCTTATTTTTGTGTTGTTTTAGTTTTAATGATCTGTGCTAAACCCTCTGGGTTTTAATTGGCGGCTTGTCTAGAAAGCCCTCATATCATAATTGTATATGTATTTAATCCCTAAATTTCCACGTTTAGAATCCATGGGAGCCACACTTTCTGGAATTTAGGGCAGGCGTCGTTCAGGAGACTGGTCAGTTTCTCCGTACGACAGATAAACCAGACTTTATTTTTGATCTTGGATATGGAGGGCCGCACATTTTGCTGCCAGACCGCAGCGATTTCACATCTGGTGGCTGTTGAGATGTGGGACACCAGTTTAATCTCAGACCGAGACAGGTCCTGGTGGGGTCTGTTTAAGAGATGTTGCCAAGGATCTAAGGGGATATCCCTATTTGGAATCCTCTGCACCCACGAGATCACTTCTCTCCATAGAGCCGAGATCTCAGGACATGACCACCACATATGGATAAATGAGGCCTGGCCTGGGCAGACCGGGGGGTAACCTGGTATGAACTTGGACAATTTTAGTGGGGTTAGGTACCAACGCATCAGTACCTTGTAAGCGGTTTCTTTTATTGTGGAGCATTTGGCCGCTGCCTCTAGGACCTCTTCCCAGTCCTCCTCCCCCAAGTCCTGTTCGCATTGTAACATATATTTAAAAAAACTGGAGCTAGGGGTGTAGAATTAGTTAAGAGGCTGTAAAGCTGGGATATAAGTCAGGGGGTGCCCTTATTGTCCAGGCACATGGTTTCAAATTGTTTTAAGGGTTTGGAGGGGGCCCGATTTGGAATAGCATGTTTTTAGTTGAAGATAGTGGAGAAATTCTGTTAGGAAGGTTTTTCTCTTTCTGAAAATACTCAAAAGGTTTAGGTTTTAGGTCTGGACCCAGGTCCTTGAGTCTAAGAATACCCGCCATGACCCAAGTTTCACAGTTTTAATATGCGTTTGAAGAACAAACACATTGTGTTCCATTTGAAATGCCAATATTACATAAAGAATAGTTTATATCGGTCTCCTTTGTGTAATTTCCCTTGGACGTCTCCTCTTCTAGCAGACGACCAGTGCAGATTATTTGCCATAGATTTGGGAATTGACTTTATTATTAGGGAATATGTGAGTAGAACTCATATCATCAATCCACATCCTGGGTCTTGATAAGGCTTATTGTACTATATTGTGTCCGTTTTCTTCTACTTTCCAGGTTATTTCATGGTGCTCCCCTGATTTGGATGACGAAAGGCATGTGTGAAGAACTGGTGCAACAATTCTCCTAAGGGTTTGAGCAGCAACCACTATTCCACTTTTTATTTTTGTATTATTGTGCGCACTGTTCTATCACTATGAATGTGAAATATTGTTGTGTCACTTGTTTGCGATTGTCCCTTTATACTACACACTTTGTCATCATGCACAGGTCACTTTGATATTTGATTAGGTTCTCATTCTGAGGATTTATTCTATTTGGGTTAAGAGCTCCAGTTCTAACACCTAAAACCGGTAAGGTTGGGGCCGGTGCTGATGCAGGCAGACTGTACTCCCCCATCTCAGTAATGTATGTTGTAATATAAACGAGAGAGAGGCCTAGTCATTGAGGCTCTGATCTTTGGGGTGCTGGATCCCTGCTCGAAACCAAGTACTGTTAGGTTGTGATGTCACTTTATTCCGCTGCTTTACCAAACAGATTGCAAGCTCCTTGGCTGACTGTGCCTGTGACTTATACAGACGTCTGGTAGGAAGGTCAGAGAGATCTCATGTTCTACTGATCTATCATTATAATAATAATGACAAAGTTATTATATGGAGCACCATTGTACAGTGCAGCACAATCCTACAATGGGACGCTGAGAGTTTTATATACACGTGAATTGTTTTACCCTTTCTATGGGTCAGCATGAGGGGACACTCTGGAGTGGAAAACGGATATGAAACTGGAGCTCGTCTTGAGTTGGAGATCTCTTTCTTATGTGCATTGTACTATAATGTAATATATGTATTGTATACTAGTGTACATTCTGTACATTTCCATACACACAATGACAGAGATTGCAGTGGACACTTGGACATGTTAAACATTTTCTCACAGGGAAGTTGCATACAGACTAGAAAGAGAGAATGAGACATTGATCAGATACACGTCTATTCCTGAAGATTATCCCAAGCATATCTTGCCCGGTGTATTACAATACCCACAGCTCAGACATTGGAGGGTCACTGTCCAGTCCCCCCACCAGGTCACATGGCATCCCTTATCCACGGTGATATCACAACAGAAAAGATGACGTTACAATCACATCACAAAATTGTCTCTTGTGTTAACCCCTTTTGACCCAGATAATAAAGCACTCGGTGACGTCCATACACAGCTTTGATGCCGTCAGGTCAGTCTGCGGGGTCAGAGGTCAGCGGGAGGCATTTCCTGTGCTTGGAGAGTTTCTCAATGTTATCCATCCAGGAACACTAGAAATAGGGGAGACAGGTTCCGTCTGTTCAGGTGACCGTAATAAAGCAGCAGGCCCCACACCAACAGAACCCCTCCAACGCAGCACATTTCTGACCAAGTGAACGAATAATTACTGGTAGCAAACAGGAAGTGTTTCTAATTAGCTGCAGAAGAAAGATGTGGAGCATCTGTAACACAACATGACATCTACTGTACACTTCCCAGTTTTACGGAAATCAATATTGTGACAGCAGGGCAGCAAGGTTAGGCCCACTCGTTGCCCCTACTAGTCAAGATAGCGATCCAGGTACAGGGTCAAAATATCCATCTCAGAGCCACAAAATGGCCACCAGCCACGTTAATAAGTTATCCCCAGTTATCTGTGCACAGCATTTATTATGTATCTGTTGTTTGTGTGTATTACTATGTGACGCAGTGTGTGCTTGGGCCACTAGCAATGGTTGAGTGGCCGGCCTTTGTGTGGGGCCAGGTGCAGAGTCTCTGGATAATGATGAGGTGGGGAAAGGCGAGCCCTCCTGCTGGGAATTTACATACTCTAAAAGCGGAGCATTGTTCTCTCCCCAGCAGCCAGGTGTCTGCTTTGCGGGATAGACCTGTAAAGTTGGGTCCCAGCCCTGTCGGCTCCATTCCTATTGGGCAGTTCCAGTTTCCCACCCCCTGGGGCTGTTCTTCGGCGCGGTCACAGCCCACCGCCATGAGACTGAGCGTCACAGTGGAGGACAGGTCTCTGCTGATTGGTCGGCACTCAGTTCCCCATGTTTCCAGATGGAGGCTGTGTAACTATACAAACCGATGCTGATCAGGGCTTCACAGTGGTTCATGGTCGGTCTCGGTGTCAAGGGGCCAATCCGGAAAGTGAACTGTACGGTGCCAAACATCAACACTGTAAATAAGCATTCAATATAACAGTCCCCTCATTGTGCCCCTGGCTGTCACACCTCAACAAGGGACCAAAGTGCTCTTCAATGGTCCCAGTATCATGCGTGAGTAACATTAGGTGAGTCACATAAAGGGGTTTACTAAACAATCACTTGCTGATGTCCAATAACTGTCACGGTACAGTGTGACTGTGCCAAAACAAATACAATTCTAGTCTATACCCACTAGCATAGTAAAGTGCCACTAACCCGGTCCTCCGATGGGGTCACCCCACGAGTCTAGATCCTACATACTAGGGCACCCCACCCGTCAGCCGGACTATACCAGCTCAGAGAGCGGTTTCTGGGGGTGGTGTGGGTCTGCACAAAGCCAGAAATCTCCACAACCCCCAGAACACACAAAGTTATAAAAAAGAACCCAACAATTTGCCTTACCGGGAGTCGAACCGGGGATCCAGACTACCTAAGACACACAGCTAAGGCTCAGGGACCCTGGCTGAGTGAATTACAGAAAGAAATAATGTTATAAAAATAATGTGGTAAGGTGTGTCCCACGGGATCACACCCAGAACCTTGGGATGCAACTCAAAATATTATTATGAAATAAAACTCCGGGACCAGGCGGTAAAATACACAGAGAAATCCCCTCCGGCACTTCTACCTATTCGGTATCTATTCAGTATCTGCACCGGGGATTACACTGATAACTTAGCCAGACAAAGGAGGGACCAAACTGAATGTAACCCTTTCACATCACAGTAAAGGATAAGATTGGCAGCTTTCCGCCATTTTCAGGTGTTCACTCAGAGGGTGGGGAGCAGCTGGTGCAGGTCCTGCTGTGCTCGCCGGTAGAATAACATTAAAGCTAAGCAATGGAAAACACAAGGAATTACCCTCCAGTTAGTTATTACTATGGGTTAGCAGGCACGCTATAAAAAGGCAGACTGGCACAACGGCAAGGACAGTGCATTGGGACCACAGGAGATGTGCAGAGATTCTCAGCACCAGCATACAGAGCGACCTGTTTATATGCAAGGTTGGGGACCGCTTAGCCCTCTCTCAGTGACCATGACATTAATGTGTTCCTAGCCCCCCTGCCAGTGAAAGGGTTAATGAGATCAGGTGGAAAGCTCAGAGAAGAGGGGGCCCTCTCGTGTGCTGTGCTGGTCAGTCCCTCTTACCAGCACTTTGGTGACCTGGAGAACGGAGACTTGGTACTGGGTGAGAGCCTGCATGTTCAAGGTCAGTCTGTCCAGCTCAGCAAGCAGCTCCTGTGCGGCTTCCTCAAGATCTAGGGAGAGGATTTACCCGGTGTGACTGTACGCCCTGTAATTACCCAATGTGCAGTCAGTGTCACCGCATGTCACTATCTAGTGTCACAGTCAAAAGGCTGTCACCAGCACTGTACATGTATATAATGCATCCTATTGTCACATGGCATCACTCCAAAGGTTTCTGCTGACCTTTCACCCCAGTCCCCCTTGAACTTTCACCCCAGCTCCTTCCTGACCTTTCACAGCAGCCTGTGGGTCAGCAGCATCCATGCTCCAATTGCTATTTCTTCTCCTCCTGTATACAGCATATATAATATATAAGTGCAGGGTGTTACAGTGTATCCCTGTATATAGTGTTTAAGTGCAGGGTGTTACAGTGTATCCCTGTATATAAGTGCAGGGTGTTACAGTGTATCCCTGTATATAGTGTATATAAGTGAAGGGTGTTACATTGTATCCCTGTATATAGTGTATATACGTGCAGGGTGTTACAGTGTATCCCTGTATATAGCATATAAGTGCGGGGTGCTACAGTGTATCCCTGTATATAGTGTATATAAGTGCAGGGTGTTACAGTGTATCCCTGTATATCGTATATATAAGTGCAAGTAGTAGGGAGGCATACATTATGTCAAACTTTTTTTGACAGGTACCACGCCCCCTTTTCCCCTAAGCCCCGCCCCTTTTGGCCTTAAACCCGCCCTATGTCCCGCCCCTTCCGTATCCGGTCCCGCCCCATCCGTATCCGGCCCCGCCCCCTGCGCATTTTTAGGTTGCCGCCCCCTGCGCCAAAAAAAACGCGGTTGACGCCCCCTACGCCAAAAAACCGCAGTTGACGCCCCCTACGCCAAAAAAACGCAGTTGACGCCCCCTAAGCCAAAAAACCGCGGTTGACATCCCCCAGACTCCATTTTTTATTATGATGTGCATTTTTTATTCTTTTTTGTGATTGGTGCGTACTGTTGACGTAGATTGGAGGGGGCGTATACATACGCGGGGCATGTCCGGGCATGTTTATAGGCTTTTGGGGCATGCCCGAACATGTTTTTTTCATACTGGGGCATGTCTGGACATGTTTATTCTGAAATAACGCCGTGCGCATGTCAGAAAAGTTCAAATGACGTTGAAAAGAGGGCGTAGCATTTTTTTTTAAATTCAGACAGAATACGGCTTTAAGAGGCTAAACCCTCAAGTGTCAGGGTGGCCGAGTGGTTTAAGGCGTTGGACTTAAGATCCAATGGACGTATGTCCACGTGGGTTCGAATCCCACCCCAGACATAATATTTTTATATATTTTTTTTTTATTTGTATATATATTTTTTATTTGTATAGAGACGGTACAGGGATTAGCCGCAACAGTCGGGGGTTACATATAAATAAAAAGCACAATTGTATGAGTCAAAAATTGCTTATTTTATTTTTTAAAAGATAACACAGTTTTCACCAGGAAATAATTACAAGACGTATTTACAAGTAAAAAAGTAAAACGGCTGTTAAGGCCTTAATAGACTAAAAGCATCTAGAGGCGTTGAGTTAGTACGATACATAGTATAGAGGGACAGCAATACAATGTCTTATTTTACAGAGGGAAAAAAAAAAAAAATTAAACAGCTTATTTACAGTTTCAACCAGTCAGCCGACGGCAATAATAGACTACCCCTCCTCTTGTTTAGTAAATAACCCGGCGGGGATGTTAAGCCAGGGGCACTTAAAGAACTGTAACGCAAATCAGAGGTTCTTTTCTGCGGAGTTAAAAGGGATGATGAAGGAGGGTTCGTTGTATCGGGGGGCAGTATTTTTAAGCGATCCAGGCTTTCTCTATTTGTTGCATTACCCACAACCGATGAGGGGATATTCAGTTCAGCCATCGCAGCCAGAAAAGGGCTCCAACCCTGTGGTATTTTACGCTTTGTAACAGTGTGACTTTGTGTAACACCGCGTACCAAATCCAGTAAATTAGAGCCCGGTATAACCTGTTTTTTATAAATAAACTCCCCTTTGTCATTCCAGCTTGTAATATGTTTAGCCTGAAACATTTTACTGAGCAATAACTCTGCATTTTTCTTGAAGCGGACATTCACGTTAGTAACAACCTCACGAATCAAATTGTCAGGCGTATCTGATGATGCAATATCCTGGAAATGTAAAGGGTGAGAGGCTGTTTCATCAGTGGGCATTAAAAGGGTTAGGCGGTTCTTCTCCCCGTCGCTCTGTTTAGCATGCACCAAGTATTTCTGCAGTACAGTAGTGTATCTTTTTATCTTTTCATCCTCTGATAAATTATGGCTATTTAAGATCGCATTAATGTCTGTATCTAGGCGATGCATGGCAACTTCACGTATGTCGCCCACTCGTTGTGGGGGGCGCTGTAAACGATCCATATCTTGTTTGGGGACCAGGTACATTTTCTCAGCATATTCCATTAGCGGTTAGTGAGAAGGCCAGTCAGCAGCGGTATAGCAAAACCCAAAAGAGAGCCAATAAAGCCGCCGGACTGCTTCACCAGGCGTTTCTTTTTTACAATTGTAAATTTTTTGTCGCTCAGCTTTTTTATAATTTTACGCCACTTTTTAAGTATGCCAATTTGCCGTTTTGATAAAGGTATTTTACCTTTTAGAGCATTGAGGGCTATCTCGCATATGGCGGTGACTAAATCATTAGATGCTGAACACAGAATAACTTTTCTTTGCTTTGGTGAAGCCCTTATTAATGCTTTTAAAGTATGCCAATTGCGGCGTAGTCGGTTAGACATGTTTACAACGGCGGAGCGACTACAAGTAATGACAATTTACAGATAGTTATCTCTTTTTAGAAACGCTTTTTTTTTTTAAAACATAAACTGTGGGGTTGTCAGGCGGAAAGATACCGGTTCTTAAGCGGTACTCATCAGGGGTCGTGGCTCTTAAATCTACTAACAAAAAACCATAGGGGGACCGTGTGGCATCTTCAAATGCCTCTAAAAAGAATTGTGATTTACCAGGATACATTTGACGAGCTAAGGTGTTAATTTGTAATTTATCCCTTGGATTTTTAAAAAGAACCATATATTTAGTGTTTAAATTTATGGTTCTGCTTTTTTTACCCTGGCAAAAAACATTTTGTACGAGGTACATGATACTGAGGTTTCTGTGATGCACATACTTGGTGAATGCTTTTTCAATTTCAGAGCTCTCACTGGCTGCTTCCATCAAGTCATCAACGATTGTCAAATTCACTTTACCAGGGGGAAAAAGAGCATCGTCATTAAATGTAGCGGGTATACCCTCAATAAATCTAATGTGGGGCATAGTGCTTAACAGTTCATCATAAAGATATTGCCAGCATGCATAAAACCATACGATATTATCAGGTCGGTGCGACAAGTGAGTGCTAGAATGTTGCAAAAGCTGTTTAACAAAATAGCTTTTCCCTGAATTTGACGGCCCGGCTAAAATACATGAGAAAGGATGTTGAAGCCTGATATCCATTACAGATTTATAATTAGTAACCAAAGGGTAGGGTTGTGAAGTCGTTGGTCAGCTGTCGTTTCGTGTACACACACTTTTGTGTTTTCTGTAGAGGACGAGTCTCAATCTGCCAGTAACGTTTATTTCGGACAATCCCAGCCTGTTGTACCACAATCTTTTTCTGATCTTCAGGATCAGAGTGTAAGGGGTAGTCCAGGACAATATCTTTTAAAGTGTCAAAGTTAATCAATTCAGCGTTTGCAGCGTTCAGTGTTATACCTTTAACTTTTAGACACGTTTTACCAGTAGAAAGCTTGTAACCGTAAGTCTTGGGACCGGCGGAAACAAATTCTGTAATGTGTGTACCATTCGGTAGTTCACTAGTCAGCTCCCCTAAGTAGTCACCCAGAGGCGGATTCCAGTCACCTGTTTTGCTAACAAAAATGACAGAGTCAGTGTCATGGTAGAGACACCGCTCTTGTAGCTTGTCCAAAACATTGTACAGTTCAAGACGGGCATAGGCCGTCGTAAAACAGGCAATAAAAATATTGACATTACGACCTACAGTGTATCCCTCCTTTGTATACTTCCAGCTAACCATGGCCGTGTCATCATCTAGGAAGTCTAAAGATGACACATCGTATTGCGTTGAAAAGGCGTAACCAAAAAGTTCATCAGGGCTTGTTACAATGCTTGTATTTTGTAAATTAGTCTTTTGACCGAATTTACCCCACAAAGAATTTAGAAACAGTTTAGAAATTTGTCTTTTTGCCGGGTTAATGTCTATTTTATCAGCGCGTAAACGTATACCCTCTTTTGAAAAATACTCGCTGATGTATTTTTGTTTTTTGACCTCGTCTGTACACCAGCTGGGGTATCCAGATGCCTCCTGTTTGTCCCGGAGGTGCACCTTAATGTATTTAGCAAACAATTTTTTTGTATAACATGCAAAGTGCCAAATTTCAAAAATTTTACACAGCCGGTACCCTTTCTTCAACGCTGCCTGGATTTCAACGGTACACCACGTACCGGTCAATGAGCGCTCCTCATCCGTATGACAGCAAGGCGTCGTCTGATTGGTGACGGCGCATGTGCTGCATAGCGGAAACATGAGCTTGCCATTCATTTTAACAGGAAGGATGGGGAAAAATAAGCCTCTAGGCGGATAGACTTTTACTTTAGCAATCCCAAAGTACCTGTCAAAAGAGAGAAAATTCTCATAGATGATCTTAGGGTGACCGGTGGGGTACATTTTGGTTTTGTTGATAAAAGGATACAAGCTGGTAAAATCATAGTAATGTATACTCTCACCGGGCGCCGTTTTGTGGTACAGCTTAATAGCGTTTGTGCGGCCGCCGTAAAGTGCATCACGGGGGTTCATGGGTTGTGGAAAATCACTTTTAAGTAGAAACGCCTTTAGATCCGTATCGGTCTCTAACATGTGTTTCCACTCGTGCTCCCACAGCTCACGCACCGCATAGCCACATTTGGTTTTTAGAAAATGTGTTTTGATGGCTGTTTTGTGGTACAATTGACCATATGTGAGAGATGTAACAGTGTTTGTATCTTTTTCATTGTAACACATGGGACAGCCGTGGTAAAAGCAGCCGTTGAATTCAAAGGCTGTTTGAACACCATTAATCACCGCATAACCATCCAGAAAATAGTTACCCACCATCTTTTCACCGCCCCTTAAAGCATGTTGTATGACTATATTCTCCTTGTAGGCCACATACAGTAGCCACTGTGTGGCGGGCGTAGAGAAGCGTTTTTTTGTGATGTTGTAATTGTCAGGGGGTACAATGGCGATGGTGTTACTGGGTAAAAATTTGAGCCGATACATAGCCATGCACACAGAGGCGAGGGTTGTCAGCTGAAAGGGGTCCACATTATAGACATCTTCCTCACCAATCTGAGACTCACGGTCGCTCATTACCGTATGCTCTGTCATTTCTATGACACTGGTTCTAAAGCAGATACAGGCTTTCTTCAAAATTTTTACATCCTCAATGCAATAGCTTTTAAGCTCAGCCTGAAAATTGAAATCACAATGTTTGTTCGCTTCATACCATGTCATGAACCCCGTTTTCTCGTCGGCCATCATGTACTGGGGGCCGTAATGCTCTATAGAGGGCATAGAACCGCTGTAATTTTGATTCTGTACTGTGTTAAAAAAGTGTGGGAAATATCCTTTACTGCCTGTAAACCCCAGGGCCTGTGGCAACTTACTGAGCTTCATGGGGAGGAAATTTAAAGAGTCGATAAATCTGATATTCAGATCAGGTATTGTTACACATAATAATTTACCGCCTTGTGCTAGTAATTCTATTTTTATCTTCTCTTTAAGCAGCTGTTGCACCACAAAATAGGAATCGTAACGGCCGGCATTATGTGCGATGAAAGTGTACTCCCTAAAGGGCCTGTCTATGAATTTTTTTACAAAATCAGCCAAACACTCTGGACCCTGGAACTCCCAACCCACAGTGCCGTCTAAAGACTGGGCACAACCTTTTTCTTCATCATCCCTTAAAGGCATGGCGTAGACATAATTTGGTATGTGTACGCCCGTCTCCTGCATGCACTCAAAGTCATAAAAAATGTAGTTGTCAGTGAGGACCGGTGGTTTGTATGGGCGCATGTAGCACAGGTGATTGTCAAAACTGGCGATGTAAGCATAACAGACTCTACACTGCAAACCTCTGCATTCATCATGATCGTCATCTGTGTAGCGACCGCAACGGTCGCAGTATTTCTTGCGTTTACAATCTATTTTAGCAGCTTGGGCTAGTTTCTTGTGTTCACTCAAACAATCCTGTGAACGACAAAATGCCCGACACATAGGACACCTAGGCATGTCTGCTATGACCTCAACACAATTCCGTCTGTGGCACGATCGGCAAAAATAGCGGCATGAATGGTTATTTTTGTGAGCGAATGGAGTATGACAAAAATCGCAAAAGTAATTGGCCCCGATGAAAGCGTTTATTTTTTTTACGCCAAAGTAATGTGTGTCTTCATGGTATATAAATAAAACCCTCTCTTTGCAGGGCTCACTTGTATTAAAAAACTGCCATTCTCCCCGATTGTGGTAGAACACTTTAATGGTTACATTCAAGTGCTTTTCAAAGTCGGGTATGTCGCTAAAACTGACTAGACGATCATCAGGAATACCCAGGGTGCGATGTATCAAACGTGCTTTCTCCAGTAACACAGCGTCAGCCGTATCTCTCTTTTCTAACAGGGCACAAAGACTGGCTGCTAGACACAAGTTATGGCTGTCGTTATTTAAGTCAAAGAGTAATTGTCTTTTTTTGTTTACGATGCGACTGTAAGGCGTTGAATTAATGCGTCTACGGTGCATCACACCACCAACTCTGTTCTTAACAATTATGACCAATAGTCTTAAAGTACCGTCACCAAGAACCTCCGCGTTGCTTTGTAACATGTTTGCCACATGTTCCAAAAACGTCTCAGCGCTTAAGGCGTCCTTAGAGCGTTTAATAGAGTATAAAGCTCTATTTAACGTGTCACCGTCTAGACGTAATTGCACCATGTCATGGGGTCCTATGTCGGGCAGTAGTCTATTCAATGTACACTGTATAGAATCATGTACCGCCTGTAATGCCACTGAAAATGATGTTATACGATCAAGATTTACAAATTGAAAATGTTCAAAATGTTCCACAGCATTAAAATTTTGTCGTACTCTTTGGTACTGCGCTACACGTTCCAAAAATACAGACTGATCCGCCGCATCGTTAGGGGGCTGTATTATCAGTGGTGTATGTATTTCAACACTATTTTCAACCGGCAGTACAGACCTTTCAACATTAATTTCATTTACAGATGACTCTGACTGTACAGAAATTAATGGCATTATACCCCTCTGGGGATGTTCGACCGCAATTAAGTTGGGGCTCATAACGGGGGTCGATAAATCACCTGTACTAACGGGCATTAATGAGCATTCTGGCGTGTGTTCTGAGTTGTTGTCTACAACATAATTTATCTGCTGGCTGCTCTGCGTGCTTCTGTTTAACGTGGGGTGTTGATCTAAGCCCCTGCCCACCATATTTAGTCATGAATTGGTTAGTAATTGGGCCCCGTTGCTAAATACAGTCGTTAAACGATCAAGTTTTAGTTTGAACGCCGGCTCCATACACATGTTGCGTTCGACATGAGGCACCCAACAATGTGAATACAGTTCACGCATGAATGCGTTGATAGACCTCTTTACATCCACCCAGAAAAGGTATTCAGTACAACCCCGGCTCTCAATGTCAGATTCGTCCTCTATACACAGCGCTGTTGTGGCTTTTGGGTGTGTATTGTCAGTACACGGTGTTGTTATTATTACGTCGTGTATTATGTTTTGGTTGTTGGCCCCTGAATCCCCCTTTAGATGCATTACACCCTTGTGAAATATATCGCTTGAACGGCGAAGCCTTAATAACAAGGCTTTCATGCGCTCTAAATCGCGTTCATGCTCTTTCACAAAAATCAATGTTTTCAAGTCGCTTATTACATTTTCTATAAGCCGATTTAAATCTATCCAAAAAACAAAATGATTATAGAACCATCGCCAATAATGCGGTGTATCAATGTCATTAATCGTCGTACAGTTACCTGACTGACCTTTCTGCGCCCCATGATCATTGTTTGTGACAATCGTGATGTCCTGTAAAGGAAACCCTTGACTTTTACTGTTTGTGACCGGTGTGATGTCCTGTAAAGGCACCCTTCGTCTTTTAATTGTTGGCTGTGCAACAGCAGGGTCATTTACACGTGGGCGTCTGCCAAAGTCAATTCTACGCAATATATTTTCCAACTGGGCTTGTTGCAGGCCTGATACAGGTGTTGTGTTTATGCGTGCTGACTCACCGCCGGTGGCACGCGAAATGATATCCGCCTTTGCTGTTGGGGAGTTCAACATTGTAGCTGGTGGTGGTTCGATTGTAACCGTAACCGTTGTTGTTGGTCGCTTTACACCGTACAAAGCTTTTGATGTGCTGGGCTGCTCATTGTCGTGTGCAGGGGTACATTTATCAGGAACACGTCTAGTGGCATGCCTTACGGTCGTCTTTGAGGCTAAAAACATCAACAACAAAAAAAAAAAAAAGAATACTGTCAGCTCATTTCATTAATAGATTAAAGTCCAGACAGCTTGAGGAACTATGTTAGTACTACATTACGCAACATCACGTATATAGATGCTTGAATTACAGCACAATAGACTCACCATGCTTTTCAGGTTGCGGGGCCCGTGGTTTCTTGTTCTGGGTTTGCATTTCAGCGTTGACTTTCTTTTCAGGTTGCGGGGCCCGTGGTTTCTTGTTCTGGATTTGCATTTCAGCGGCGACTTTTGGGCTTCTAACGCTTTGGTGCCGGTGCATTTTTGAAGCTGTGAACAATGACCTCATTATTAAAAAGTTTTATAATAGACAGCAGCATTTAAAAATAAAAAAAATAACTACACAATTATTGTGGCTGCATGACCCCTAATGTCGGCTATAAAAAAAAAGTGTAATAAAATGAATAGAAACACTATCTTAGTCCACTTAGATATATAATTACAGCCGTAATCTATAAAGTTTTAAATAAGTTCAAAACATGTCTATAGTGTTAGTTTTAAATATAACAGCGATACATTGTCATACAGTACATACCCCGTTTTTGATTTGTCATTATGGACGGATCAGGGTTGTGCTGTTTGATCGTACGTTTGACAGATCGTACACCGTTTTCCGTACCCCCCTTGGTTTGTTCTGTACGGCATAAAAGACCGCATAGGCGTTTATTCATGTACACAGGTAACTTTAAAAGTAAAAAAAAAAAAGTATATGCAACCGCTTTTATATAAATACGCACCATCGGTAACCTGTTTTCCAAATCGACAGTCTAGAGCGTCATTAGCCAACCGCTCAGCTTGAAGTGCAGCAGCCAAAACTACATGAAAGAAAATTACAAAAATAAATAAATAATAATAAAGAAATAAAAATAAAAAAAAAGAGCTGTCTTAAGCGGCCTCTGTCGATTCTTACATTCTTGGTCTGCCTCTGTGGAACTCCCCTGTGTATTTTCGGCAATATATGTTTGGAAGCGGTCAGCCTGCATGTATTATAAAGTACAATCAATTCTAGGCCTTTAAATATTATCATTAAAAGTCCTTCAATATAGTCTGATAAAAAAACGGACAAAAAACAAAACAATCAATGCTATTAAAATACACTAAATATCATGATATAAAATAGATGATACTATATTATCACGGGGGCCCCCTTTTTAGAAAAATAAAGTACATTAAATGTTACTTTGAAAAGACATATATGAATAAAACAATACACTTGCCCCTTTTTAGAAAAATAAAGTACATTAAATGTTACTTTGAAAAGACATATATGAATAAAACAATACACTCAATATACGCTAATAAAAAAAAAAAGGTCCTGTATATTACATAAAGTTTACATAAAAATACATTCAATGCCCTTAAAATACAGTAATTAGCAGTCTATAAAATAATATATCAAGGGTTTAGGTATATTATATCACATTTTTAGGTCTAATATATTATGGCCTTAGGTTCTACAGTATGTACTATATTATCAACGGGGCCACTTTTTAGAAAAACATTAAATGCTACTTTGAAAAGACATATATGAATAAAACAATACACTCAATATACGCTAATAAAAAAAAAAAGGTCCTGTATATTACATAAAGTTTACATAAAAATACATTCAATGCCCTTAAAATACAGTAATTAGCAGTCTATAAAATAATATATCAAGGGTTTAGGTATATTATATCACATTTTTAGGTCTAATATATTATGGCCTTAGGTTCTACAGTATGTACTATATTATCAACGGGGCCACTTTTTAGAAAAACATTAAATGCTACTTTGAAAAGACATATATGAATAAAACAATACACTCAATATACGCTAATAAAAAAAAAGGTCCTGTATATTACATAAAGTTTACATAAAAATACATTCAATGCCATTAAAATACAGTAATTATCATTCTATAAAATAATATATCAGGGTTTAGGTATATTATATCACAGTTTTGAAAAAAAGACAGACATGAATAAAACAATACAGTCAATATTATGTTTACTCACCATGCCGTTATATTGAGAGCACTGCTAGGCACAGACTGGATGTAAGGGCACTCACGATCAATGAGGCTAGAGACAGAAGTATTTCAAAAGCCCCCTCTTAAATAGTTTTTTCTTGAGGCTCTAACAATTCGTAGCTCCACCTTCAATGGCTAGTGGGGGTGTGAACAATCCTCTTGAGGCTGTCTTGTTCTTTGTTTAATAGCTTTAATTATTATAAGGTCTGTTCTTAACCCTTCTGATTTATTATATATATATTTATTTATTTTTTACTAACTTATCTATATTATCAAAGTGCTGCAAAAGACCATAAAAATAAAACAAAACAAGACATTGTTGGCAGTGTATAATATAATTAGTCTTTTATTAAACATTACACATCAGACACATGTTTTTAAAAAAATGGCCTTATATATTTTTATAACAGGCCACACATTTTTGTGTACAGTCAATGTGTACATATCGCCGCTTAAAATGGCTCATACGCTTTCTCACAAAATTAGCGACTATGCGGTCATTTTTTTTTAAATCATTAGTGAAACTTTTTAAGATCTCTTCAAATGTTAAACCTTTACACATGTGATGAATGAAAAAAATACAAAATTCACCGCAGACAGAAGACAAAGTATCTTGCAACTGTGCGTTCTGAAACGTTATACGATTCACGTTCGTATTTAAAAACTGTAAAATTTCTTTAGGAAAGAGTTCACTTTTTGGTGATAATCCGTATGAGTCGAAAAAATGTCCAGAACCATCTGTATCAAAAAAAATCGCCAACCAGTGCTCACCAGGACCGTTATGAGGATGTGTATTTATGATGAAACATGTGGGTGCATTTGTCAGCGCGCGACGGGGTAATAAATCGCAGGGGTAAACTCCTTGAAACAATCCACGGGTGAATCGATCGGCGCTTAAAAACTGTGTTATTTGCACGGTATTCATTCTTTTTTTTTTTATTCAGAGAAAGTCATATAACACTTCTCTTCTCTGATTTATCTCAATAACGTTATCAAAAACGCCGTACACAATAATATTAACGGTTCTATCCAGAGCCCTTGAAAAGCGTATTTCAGCCCTCAGGTTTCCATTGCGAATTAGTGAGAAGTGACCACCGCGTTCCTGATCGGGTGACAAATCAAACGCAAATAGCGTGTACCCCTCAACATACTCTTCACGATTAATGAGAAATCCAGCGTCTGCATTTTGTTTACCGGCAATTTGTACCAGGGCCATGTATTCTCTAATAGAATTAGCATTCTCAAAGTCTGGTTGAAACGGTTTTGTCGGTATTTGTTCGCCGTCTAAATACAGCGCTGCAAAATTCACATGGTTGTGTTTGAAACAAAGGGGGTTTTTATCGTAAGCACCAGAAAAAGCGTCATTATCAACGAATCCTATAATGACCAGTTTGGGTAATTGACCCAAAAACAGGTTTTCTAGATTGCATACGCGACTTCCGACCGCGATGCTATAAATTTTCATCCCCACACGGTCGATAGTGTATTTTGCGTTGCCGCTTAAAAGCCCCTGCGCATGACCTATGCGCACTGCCGGCGCAATTTGCACCCTTTTGACAAACAGCGACGCGTTTAGAATTTGAATCTTAAACGGCTCAGCCTCAGCAGACATTAAACAAAATGTATCTTTATTTCTAGTGAGTTTAATTTTTAAGTCCAGACCGTTCAGTATAAGTTTCTCTTGAAAAAATATATCGCTATGTAGATGTCCCAGTAATTCTACGGCTTTACCACGTTCTGTCATTTGGGAACGCTTTGTAAAACCATGGTTATCACCACCCACTGTGCGGGTTTGGTGTTGCCCCGCTGTATCCTTGTAAAATAAACCGGTGGTAAACTGCGTGGATAATGCATCAGCGCTATAGTTCAGAATTGTTTCAATATACGCCCGATATGCGTACAGGTTATTGGATTGCGATATGAGTCTGTCCCCCAAAGTTACATCTAACTGATTGAAAAGCGTTGCTATCGGATAATTGATTAGACTCACGCGTGCTCCATCAGCAATCGGTGTATTGTCCTGTTTGACGATTTTACACGTAATGTAAATCAAAGTATTATTGAGGTCGAAATAATGTTCCCCGTTGCCAGCGATATAAAACTCCAACGGTGCCGTTTCTGAAAGGGCGGCCAACGGTTGTATTTCCACATACAGACTTTTTTCTATGCTCGTCTGTGTAGGCTGTATTTCAAAGATATCCAGTTCAGATTTAGCGCATTCTATGGAGTTGGTGTGAATAAACGCCATGCTGAAATAACTTTTATTTATTTTTTTGTCTTGTCAAATGAATCAAAAGATGTCGTTTAAGTTCTGTCGCGAGGTTTTTTTCTTCTTTCTGACGTTGCGACTGTTCTTTTTGTTTTGATAACGGGTTGTGCTGGGTGGGAATGCAACGCTGCGCTTGCGTTTGCCTTTAGCACTGCTTCTACTGATGTACACGAGTCCTGATCCGTCTTGTGCTGCACCACCCATTTTATTCGTCACAGCGGTTGAAACACGACCCACAACGTCTCTAGCGATATTTAGTGCTGCAGTTTTTACATGAGGTTTTACAATATCAAAGCCGCGCCTGAATAAAGGCACCGCCCGTCTAAAGAGACTGCGGAAAACGCCTGCTAATCCACGGCCGTACATATAAGGGCTCCCATGAAAGCCCTGTAAGCCATTTCCCGCTTGTGCTCTATAGTACATACTGTAAACCTGTGGTTCTCCATAGTTTTTAACAGCCACCATGTTGCCGGACCCTCAATACAGAGAGCCTTTGCGCGGGCGAAAGTGCAGTTTTACAATGGCCTTCCCGTACTTGAATGAGACGTTCTTATTTTGGTCGTTCTTTATCTCGATTGTAATGCAATCGATGTGATATTTACTGACGGGTATGTAATCAGGCTTTATGTAGCGCTGCGTAATGATATCATTATTATTGCCGGTGATTTCAACAGTCCGCAGTAGGGGGACAAAACTGTGACCTACGCGTTGATGCATAATGATATCGGTATAAACAAATATTGTATAAAAGCCGTTTTTTATATCTGCACATATTTTATCACATTTTTCAATTTTATCGATATTATTAGAATCCATGCCTAGAATGTTCATCATACGCTCTGAGGCTGTAAAGCGATGTGAACCCGGAACAGATACTGTTCTTTCAAAGTCGTCATATTTCAATTTCACTTTACTGATGGCCATCGCCTCGTTAATAGACCTAATCAATTCATTAATATCACTATAATACCCCGCTTTTACCATGAAGTTTGATTTAATGGCGTTTAGCGTTGATACATGTAATGTGCTGTCTGGCGCAGCATTCCGTAACGGCGGTCTTAGTTGTGTTACAGATACGTTACCGTCCACGTTTTCAAATGTATTCCAAGTATGCGGATACTGTATTTCTGTTAAAGCAACCTCCCATTCACCTTTTAAAATAATGGGCTTGGCTAGTTTTGTCGTATAATTAGAAATGTCATTTTGGGGGAACGTTTCGTATGACGCATTACTAGGCAGCGTTACATAAAAGGCAATATCCTCCATGGTGACGTCTTTTTACAAACGAGTTAGTTGTGCTTTTTCTATCCAGCTGTTGAATTTTGTAGGGTATCCACACCATTTAACGTAGTAGACGATTTTACGCCTTACGCTTTTTTGTTTTAATATCTTCTCAATTCTGTAAACGCGATTTAAATTCTTTGGTATTTTTTGTATCTCTTCAGCGTAGAATGAGCCTTCTATGGCCTCACCAGCGCTATCTGTGATCTTATACAGCGGTTTTACGCCTTTCGTGCGTACATCAGCAATAATAAATATTTCATCTGTAAAGCACTGTTCATAACCCTTTGTAAAAACTCCTTTATATTTTGATATCCGAACGTGGTCTCCAATTTTTAAAAGTGGCTTAAGTTTCTTAGAACACACATGTGACCTATAAATAGTATTCCAAACGGTGAGAGAATTCGCTTGTGTTACATCCTTTGGCGCACACTTAATGGTGCGATGTGGCGTGTGGTTATAGCTGTATATTAAGTCTGATAACACATCGCTGTACCTGTGCGTATTATGTGCTGTGAAAAAACGCCACATTTTCGTTTTTAATGTCCTATTAAAGCGTTCAATAATGGCTGCCTTAACGGCGTTGCCGGCGATGAACCTGTTAACGCCATATTTTTGGAGCAGTAAATTAACATTCTTATTCAAGAATTCTTTACCCCCGTCAGTTTGTAACTTTTGAGGCACCCTTCCCTCTAAAAAAATCTCTTGTAACGCATTAGCGACGCTTAACCCTTTTTTATTTTGCAACAATTTTGCCCAGGCGTATTTTGACAAAATATCGATAACGGTCAAAATATAACGATTTCCGTCGTTACACTTGGCAAAATCAATCATTGATACGAGGTCGGCTTGCCACTGCGAATCGATATTGGACACTAAAATCATATTCCTTTTGAAATTTTTTCGCGCCGGTTTGTATAACGTATAGACATCTTGCTCTGAAAGATAATTTTTGACCGTTGCGTTTGAAATACCGTATTTTTGTGCTGCATTATTTAAACTCTGTATGCCGCCAAAGGAACCAGGCGTTTTCGGCGTGTAATATATTTTTCGTAATTGTGCATCCGCTTTTTTTGAGCTTGTATGGCTATGCATTCTTTAATAGTATTTCATAAAACAATATAATGCTTCTATGGTGTTTTCAGCTTCTGTTTAAAACAATCTCCCGCAGTTCAAGGCTCTTCCAAGTCTTTTGAAATGCCTTATTTACCGCTGTTAATGAGGCTGTTCCCACGACACCTCTGCTCTCAGTTAACAACCATGGTGTTTGTCTAGCTTCTTGTCATTATGACCCCACACCATCTGCTAATGAGGTTATTGCGTCAATTGCTATGACACGCTTTTCAAAGACTTTTGAAATGACTTATTTACTTTTTTTACTATGGCCCCACAACATCTGCTAATGAGGTTATTGCATCAATTGCTATGAAAAGCTTTTCAAAGACTTTTGAAATGACTCACTTACTTTTTTACTTGTAAATACGAATTGTAATTATTGCCTGGTTGAAACTGTAAATAAGCTGTTTAATTTTTTTTTTTTCCCTCTGTAAAATAAGACATTGTATTGCTGTCCCTCTATACTATGTATCGTACTAACTCAACGCCTCTAGATGATTTTAGTCTATTAAGGCCTTAACAGCCGTTTTACTTTTTTACTTGTAAATACGTCTTGTAATTATTTCCTGGTGAAAACTGTGTTATCTTTTAAAAAATAAAATAAGCAATTTTTGACTCATACAATTGTGCTTTTTATTTATATGTAACCCCCGACTGTTGCGGCTAATCCCTGTACCGTCTCTATACAAATAAAAAATATATATACAAATAAAAAAAAAATATATAAAAATATTATGTCTGGGGTGGGATTCGAACCCACGTGGACATACGTCCATTGGATCTTAAGTCCAACGCCTTAAACCACTCGGCCACCCTGACACTTGAGGGTTTAGCCTCTTAAAGCCGTATTCTGTCTGAATTTAAAAAAAAATGCTACGCCCTCTTTTCAACGTCATTTGAACTTTTCTGACATGCGCACGGCGTTATTTCAGAATAAACATGTCCAGACATGCCCCAGTATGAAAAAAACATGTTCGGGCATGCCCCAAAAGCCTATAAACATGCCCGGACATGCCCCGCGTATGTATACGCCCCCTCCAATCTACGTCAACAGTACGCACCAATCACAAAAAAGAATAAAAAATGCACATCATAATAAAAAATGGAGTCTGGGGGATGTCAACCGCGGTTTTTTGGCTTAGGGGGCGTCAACTGCGTTTTTTTGGCGTAGGGGGCGTCAACTGCGGTTTTTTGGCGTAGGGGGCGTCAACCGCGTTTTTTTGGCGCAGGGGGCGGCAACCTAAAAATGCGCAGGGGGCGGGGCCGGATACGGATGGGGCGGGACCGGATACGGAAGGGGCGGGACATAGGGCGGGTTTAAGGCCAAAAGGGGCGGGGCTTAGGGGAAAAGGGGGCGTGGTACCTGTCAAAAAAAGTTTGACATAATGTATGCCTCCCTACTACTGGTGCCCATTATAAGTAATTAACACGTCCAAAAACGAAATTTGGGCTCTGCTCCAATTTTTGGTAAACTTTACCGGGGTATTAAGTTGTTCTAAATTATGTAAAAGAACTCCACCAGTTCCTCATCATTACCCTCCCAAATAAAAAAAAAAAACAGGTCGTCTTTGTAACGACAGTAATGAATCATTTTATCATAATAGGTGGTATTAAGAATGAACTGCTCTTCAAAATCTGACATATACAAATTGGCATAGAAGGCTGCCACATTACTTTCATAGATTGATGTACATGCACACTGCTGTACAGGCATACCCTGCATTAACGTACGCAATGGGACCGGAGCATGTATGTAAAGCGAAAATGTACTTAAAGTGAAGCACTACCTTTTCCCCACTTATCAATGCATGTACTGTACTGCAATCGTTATATACTGATGTAAATAACGCATGTGTAACAGGCTCTATAGTCTCCCTGCTTGCGCACAGCTTCGGTACAGGTAGGGAGCCGGTATTGCTGTTCAGGACGTGCTGACAGGCGCATGCGCGAGCTGCCGTTTGCCTATTGGGCGATTTGTCCTTACTCGCGAGTGTACTTAAAGTGAGTGTCCTTAAAGCGGGGTATGCCTGTATGGTGCTGGAGGGGGTACTTATCTGCCGGTGCACTGGGTCCAGGGAGGTCCAGACATCCCAGAGGAATACAGTGTAGATAACGGAAGCAGGCACACGGACTTATGCAGAAGGTATTTAATGTGCCACCAAAGGATCCAACGTTTCGGCAAAGACACTGCCTTTATCAAGGAGAGGGCTACTCCGCCGAAACGTGGGATCTTTTGGTGGCACATTAAATACCTTCTGCATAAGTCCGTGTGCCTGCTTCCATTATCTACGTTGCCACATTACTTCCCATAGCCGTACCAGTGATTTGCAAATACAAACTTATTTTGAACCTGAAATAGTTCTTATGCAAAATTAAATGCAATAAAAGCATAATATAATCAACTGGTGGGGTTCCTGTGTGTTTGGTTTCTAAATTTTCTCTGACCGTGTTCAATCTGTGATTATGAGGAATGATACTGTAGTGTAAAGACTGGTGACGTCTATGGCCACCAGGAGTATGTCTTTATCCTGTAGTGGCAAAGATCTTATTTTGTCCAGGAAATCAAACTTGTCTTTTATATAGGATCTAACCTCAATAACAATTGGCTGTAGAAACGTGTCTAAGAAAATGGCTAGGGGCTTGTTAATTGAACTGGTTGGCGATATGATAGGCCTGCCAGGAGGGCTGTGCAGACTTTTATGCACTTTTGGCAACAAATATAAAACTGGGCGCCGTGGGTTATCCATTGTTAAGAAATCTGTTTCTGCCTCAGTGAGCCATAGGTTACCCAAACCCAGTGGGAGAATCTTGTCAATCTCCTGCTGATATGTGCTCGTATGGTCGTGGTTTAGTATAGCAATTATCATCCGCCAACTGTCTATAACCCTCAGATCTATATTGTACGTAGTTTTGCGAAACTAACGCTCCCCCTTTTTCCGTTTTTTTATTTTTTTTTTAAAGATAATCTTTGGATTCTCAACCAATTTTTTCAGGCAATTTTAAATCTGATGATCAAATCCGTAGTGCTCTGGATCCACTTTTATTTTACTCGGCTTGGATTAACCTTGACAGGTACTCCTTGAAACATCAGCACCAGTAACTGTATTATTTTGATTTTTCTTTTTGGTTTGCAGCATACCACTCTTTGAATTATTCATGGTCACATGCTTTACATATATCAATAAGAAAGAAAAAAAAAGGGGGGGGGGGTACATTTTTCACAACTGTGAACTTTTGCAACGTGGCAGAAAATTGACAATCTTCGTGAATATCAACAGAAAACCTGCAAAAAAACACCATTAATTCACAAGTTCTGCAGACAACAGCAATCGGCAGCCATCTTATTCCCTTTTCGTACCTGCGCCAGTGATTGTTGACTGTCACCCATTGCCAGAAAGCATTATTGAAATCCCTGCTTTCTGATTGGTTAACATTCTGGGCATTATTCATTCAGTAATGGGACAGAATTTTTGGTGCCTTGCCAAGTTTTTATTTCCAGCCAATCCGCTTTCACTTGTCAGAGCAGCTCACAAACAGGGGAGGTGATTGGGCAGGAGGCAGCAGCCAGACACTGACTCCTCCCCCTTACTGCTTGCCGAGAGCTCCGCACAGGACATAGTGAGGAGGGAGAGTTTGTGTATCTGTGTAGCTGCGGTTTGTGTGTTTTATTTTTATTTATTTATAAAATGTTTTACCAGGAAGTAATACATTGAGACTTACCTCTCGTTTTCAAGTATGTCCTGAGCATAGAGTTAAGACAAATAATACATGGTTACAAATACAGTTACATAAATGAACAGGGTATATATACAAGACATTGCATGCACAGTTAAAGAAAATATATATTATAGGCTTATGTAACAGTTACAGACCAGATTAAAATGTGAGACATCCTTAGTTTTGAAAGAACTTAAACTGGTGGTGGATGTGAGAGTCTCTGGTAGGTTGTTCCAGTTTTGGGGTGCACGGTAAGAGAAGGAGGAACGGCCGGATACTTTGTTGAGCCTTGGGACCATGAACAGTCTTTTGGAGTCTGATCTCAGGTGATAAGTGCTGTATGTGGTAGGGGTGAGGAGCTTGTTCAGATAGATGGGTAGCTTGCCAAGAAAGAAGGCAAGACAGGAAAGGTGAACTTTGCACCTAGACTCAAGTGATGACCAATCTAGTTCTTTGAGCATTTCACAGTGATGGGTGTTGTAGTTGCATTGGAGAACAAAACGGCATATTGAATTGTAGAGGGTGTCAAGTTTGCTAAAGTGGGTTTGGGGTGCTGAGCCATATACTATGTCTCCATAGTCGATAATTGGCATTAGCATCTGCTGTGCGATACGCTTTCTGACCAGCAGACTTAGGGAGGATTTGTTCCTGTAAAGCAGGGGGGCGCAAACTTTTTTCCCCGCCCCCCTGATGGCTGTCCCCTCGCTCCCGCGCCCCCCCCAACCCCAACTTACCCGCGCTCCGGCGTAATGACGTCACGTTGCCATAGCAACGTGACGTCACATGACCTCGCGGCGTCATTTTGACGCCGCGTTGCCATGGCGCCGCAGGGAGGAAGCCGCCGGAGCCACGGTAAGTTAGGTTTACAGAGGCCCTGCAGCTCCCCCGGCACTTAATTTAAGTGCCTTCGGGAAGCGCGCGGGGCCTCTGTAAACCCCGCGCCCCCCGTCGGCAGTGTCGCGCCCCCCCTGGGGGTCGCGCCCCACAGTTTGCGCACCGCTGCTGTAAAGTACACCTAGTTTGGCATACTGTAGGTCTTGGATGTCAGGGTATCAATGTGCATTCCAAATGTTAAGTGGGAGTCAAACCATATGCCCAGGTATTAAAAACTAGTGACAGGAGTTAGGGTGGTGATAGCATTCTTTCTGATCTGGAGCTCAGTCACTGGAAGCGTAACAAATTTAGTGTTGTCAGTGTTTAAAAACAATTTGTTTTGGGAAATCCAGTTTTCGAGTCTCAAAAAATCAGACTGAAGTATGTGTTGAAGGTTGGAGAGGCTATGATTGTGTGCATATAGGATTGTGTCATCTGCATACATGTGGCAGTGGACACATTTTCCCATGACTTTAGATAGAATTGGGAGAAGGGAGATTGGCCTGTAGTTTTAGACAGTGTTTTTGTTCCCACTTTTGAAGATTGGGACAACTCTGGCAGTTTTCTAGGTCTTAGGGATATGGCCTGCAAACAGGATAGAGATTACTATGGAAGCTATTGGTTTGGCAATGGCTGGTGTGTGTACTGTAGCTGCAGAATGTGTATACGTGTACGGTAGCTGCAGTGTTTGTGTGTGTGTGTGCTTTATTGTTTTTAGAATTTTGTTTTTATAAAAAAAATCTAACTATACAGAAGGGTCTATTAATTATGAAAAAAAGTTTTCTATTGTGTTTCTATACAGAGTGGGAATGCAGTGTGTGTTTGTGTGTATAGATGGGTGGTTGCAGAATATGTATAGAGGGGGGGGCTGCAGGTTTTTTGTTTTTGTTTACAGAGGGGAGGGAGCAGCAGTGTGTGTGTGTGTGTGTTTGTGTGTGTGTGTGTGTGTGTTTATAGAGGGCTTTAGTGTATTTACAATTTTATTTTAATAAACAAGTAGAGTAAAAGAACAAAATAAAATTGTATTGTATGTCTTTATTTATATAGCGCCATTAATGTACACATTTTATATGTTGAATATGTTTATAAAAATCAATATAACTATACAACAGTGTCTATATTATTTATGAAAAACATAGATTTAGCCTATAATCATAATAATCCCCTCAGAATAGGGCATTACTGGCCAATAATGCCCTGGCTGGAAGAGTTGAAGGCCCGAGGCGAAGCCGAGAGATATTAACCCAGCCAGTGCATTATTAGCCAGTAATGCCCTGTTCTGAGGGGATTATTACTTAAATAATTTCTGAAAATACTAACTTTTAACTTGCATATGGCTAAAGCTGAAGGGTGGGTGAATGGATCGAAGTCATTTTTAATCACCACTTATATCTGATTCTGCCCGGATATTATTTCCTTAATTAATTTGCCTGTAGCGTTTTCGTTGTAGCGGCTATTTTTCTTCCAAGAATGTGTCATCCCAAGTTGTCCATGATTAACAAGGAGATAACGCATTTTCCTGGCTATATTCTTGAAAATTCTAACAGCTTGCATTCATTATAAACCAGCTCATCAAAACATGTTATTTGATTAATTTATTGTCTGACATGTATCCCTTAAATTAATTGCAAAACACTTTTTTGAACAGGCTGTGAAATATGTTGTAAAAATCTTTGATAAGTAAATGATTTTTAAATTAACATCTGGCTATGAATAATCATTATTAGAATTAAACAGAAATAATACGGAACATTAAACCTGTTTTAACCTCTTCCTATTAGAATGTTTCATCTTCAATCCAATAGTATGAGTCCTATAGTGAGCATGTTGGGTGCCATTTTGTCTCTTAGAGCAGGGGTGCTCAACTCCCCCAAGCCCCCTCCCGCTCCCCTCCCCCCCCATCCTGACAGGTCACAGGTCAGGTCTTCAGGATAGCACAGGTGGCTCAATCAGAATGTGCTGCAGCAGGGACTGATTAAACCACTTATGCTGAAGCTACTCTATCCTTTAAACCTGACCAGTTGGAGGGCGGGAGTTGAGCTCCCCTGTCGTAGTGAATAATTTGGCAATGGAGTGGTACTATAACTCTTGCAATGCCTTCTCGACAACACGACTGATAAATAGGATTTTTTAATACTTGGATATGAGACCATCAATACAGTATGTTAGTACAGAAGCTCTGTGTCCCACTGCTTGATTACATTGCAGTTTTAAGACAAACTGTACAATGATTCTAGAAATAACTATATTGTAATGTTTTGTGTTAATGTCTTAATCAGTGTCTCAGATGTTTTGCAGTAATGTATTCATTACACCACATGCAATACCTAGTATTCTTGCTGCCACATATCATGCGTGCATTTAAAAATGGCATATAGCAGTTGGACATCTCCAGAACTTGCACAGGAACCAGACTGCATGTTTTAATTTCACCACATGTGTTCCCGTCGTACGTGATATCTCTGATGCTCATTAAAACCCAGAATTGTCATTAAAGATCATGTGCAAATAGCATCATAAAAGTGACCTTCAAGGTTAATTGTTTTAATGCCTTTAATGTTTCCAGTTTCCAGTGCATGTTAAGGCCAGGACACGTTTCATACTGTATGCTTTCTCAGTAAAATGCAAGGCTAAAGAGAGGTGCCTCCTTATTTAATGGTGCAATACCACATAGATGGCCAAAAAACAACATTTTATTAATATATATATATATATATATATATATGTATATATATATATATATATATATATATATATATATATATATATATATATATATATATATATATATATACACCATATTATTGGCTCCATTAATTAAAACGAAACATGCTAAAAGCAAATACTGTAAGTGGCTGATTCTGTTTCTTTTGAAACTAATTACAAGTTGTGTTTCTTAAAGCAGCAATCCATGCAATATCCTACATGTGTCTTTTTGTAAATAAATCAGTTCTGTAGTATTAGATTTTACTTAAAAAAATAACAACACTTTCCTGTTTATGATAATTTGTTGCTAGTATTCCCAGCAGTTTGAGCTGCCAACTGCAATAATAGATGTTATCTTAGTAATATAAGAATACATTGTAGCTGCTGAGTTACGCTGACTGAAGGATTGATTGAACCTGAAAGGTGGCCATTCAGTGAACCCTGGGAGGCAGAATCTGTACTGATTGATCACAGGAGAACAAATTGATCGGTTTAGGTAATTCATATTCTATAAAGTTAATTACTGGTTGCATATATTAAAACAATATTTATTTTTTTGTTTTTTAAAGTGCCGCTTGGATTGCCTCTGTAAAGTCATCTGAATGGGGGAGTGTTTGTCAATGAAGTATTTATTTCTTTTGTGTTTGTTTTTACCCATATCCAACACTTCTTGTCAGAGAGCCAATAAAGGTAAGGGCGGGAGGGGGGGTGGTTGCCTGGCTATGGTTTTGTAGAAAACACGGGTGCATCAGACAAAAGGGAATAGAGTACATGTGACCCCCTCCTCTCAGCTCACCATGTTTACAAACGAACTTCAATAAATAGTTACTTATAATTATAGGGGTCAGATTTTGGTTAAAAATTGTATCAATAACCCAGATGCAACCCCATGAACATGTCACTGTAATTAATGCGCTTTGGTCCTAGGAGGGATTGCCTCTTTAAACTTTGCTGAGAGCTCCGGCGGCACCAGAGTATGCCACAAGACTTCCAAATGTACGACCATGTGATCCGTAGTGATCCTGCCCGCCTCTTGATGATGGAAGTGGAGTGCTCTACACTTTGTATGTTTTCGATCACGTACGCGGTCTCCCCATGAAAACGAGCAAAATGTGCCTGACATACCTGGCACATCGAAGAAGGGGATCAAGAGCGTATATACTCTCAAAATGATGTGAAAAACAAGAAAAAGAACATATGGTGCAATATTGTATAACAAATGGAATAATACGGTGACGCTTCAATGGTATCTCACTCCCATTTGTGATGGTGAATATGGGCGGTGCGGT